>NW_027041932.1:0-39606 GCF_035048745.1 Mucor velutinosus | reverse complement strand
CCATCTGCCTCTCCAGCGAGTGAACAGCAACTTTCAACCTTTATGATTGAGGTTCGAAATCGCTTAGCTCGTCTGGAAACCGCCCATGTCGAAATTGAGCGGTTAAAACAGCCCTGGCAGAGTCTGAAGCTGCTCGTCACGCTCTCGAAGCCCAACTTGCAGCTGCTACTGGTACTACAACTAGCCTGGCTCCCAAACCATCATCATCCCACCCACCTCCTGCCACTACTACCACCACAACAGCACCAACATCAACTACATGCACCAATGCTACCTCTGCCACCTCTTCGTCTCCAGGAAATCAACCATCTTTTGCTGCCGTCGTTGCATCTAATACAGGTGCAAAGCGTAAGAAGAAGCCTGCTGCTCGTCCTCCTCCTCCATCTGCCACCAAGGCATCCGCTACTCTTGCTCGTCTTTTTGCTCCTCAAAGTGATATACCATCTGGTTATCAATTTGTGTACTATGCTACTCCTGTCCGCCGTCGTCTTTCTGAGCTGCGTCGCCTTGTTCAAGGCGTAGGATTGAATAACTCTCGTGTGCTGGATATTCAATATCCTGTACAGAATGTGATTTCTTTCCTTGTTCACAACGACTATGTTCTCACCCTCACCAAAGCCATGCATCTCCATGGTCGTGGCTCTTCTCCGTTGATTGACTTTGATCCATGTGATCCAGTCAATCTCAAAGATCCCAAATTTGCTTCTCTCTCTCGTGATCTGCGTGTCCAAAAGGCCATTGAGGTCGAAAACCTTCGCTGCCTTCGTTCGCTGTCTTTTGTCCGTCGCTCTGTCCGTGTTTCTGTTGCTCGTTCTTTTCTTTTGTATGATCGCATCAACCAAGCCCAATTTGATGCCATTTTGAAAGAAGAAATGCTTGCTCGTTCCTCCTCCTCTGCTGCTGCTAAACCACCATCCCGATCCTCTGATCAAGAGCGTTTAGCCAAGAAACAACGTTTGAGTTATCTTGGCTACCTCTTGCATCATGATGCTGAAACTGCCTCTCTTTTGGCTTATGCTGTCTCCCCACTCTCTCTGCTACCAAGGATCTTGAAATGTCAGAGCCTTCTGATAACTGATTGACACCTTGCTGTTGAAATCGTTTTGCTCTCTCATTCCCACTCTCGTTGTTTCTGTTTCTGCTGCCTTTATGGTAGTGTCTGTATTTACTTTGTCCTCCTTCTGCTGCTTTCTCGTTTGGTCTTTGTCTCTCTGCTCATTTTGCTATATGCAAATGCCTCGTTTTCTCCTTTTTTTCTTGTTTTTTTTGTGCCACTGAGGTCTGTGGGTTTATTTTGTCTGTGCTGCTGTCTGAACATCGAGGTATCCTCAATTGCATGTCTCATACACCATAGCTTCTTATTCTCTACCCTTTTATCTCACTTGTTTTACTCCTTTTTCCTGCCTGTACTTCTTTTTTACCAGTTTAATTTTTAGTTTTAGGACCTTTTTTCCCTTTTCTGGACACTTGCATGTTGTTCCTGCATGGAGATCAAACTATCAATTTAAGCTTTTTTGCTGTACGTCGCTTCTCAGGACTTGCAACTAATGATCCAAAGATCGCATGCATATAAGTCTATATTTTTTACTTTGCTAATTCATTGTAATCAATAAACAACCATAAATTTTCGCCTGAGCTACATCCCCCCCACCCTTCTTTCGCTTTTGAAATTTTATATTACGTTTCCGCCAAAATTCAGGTACCACGTGATTAGTAAATTCCAATAAGTGTATCCAAGCAGTAGTAAAACAAAGCAGTAATCACCAAACGAGCATACATTAAGTGCCTAGTACTTGAAGTATAACCTGTGAAAACCTCAGCTCGATTGAAACAGATATTCATCTTTTTTGAAAAACCCCACAAAAAACATCATATTTTTCTTTCGACATCTCAACACCTTTGTATCGATCAAACAATGACAATGGACACCGATACACCAGCTACTCTCATGTCGCAGATGGATCTGCAGAGACTAGTATTGACCATGCAACAGGACATCTCTGCCCACAACAGGCTTTGCAAGAGCTAAATGCCTTGAAAACCACTATTTTGAATCTTCCAAAAACAAAATGAATCCCTGACCCAACGAGAATGAGCGTCTGCGTCAGCAACTCAACTCTCAACAAGGTTCCACAACCACTCAAGCGCAACCCAAATCAGGTATTCAACAGCAACCCAAACCTCATTCTTCAGCTACTCAATCCACCGCCAACAAGCACCCAATGCCACCAAAAAGACTCCCAACAACTCTTGGACCGAAGTAATCAAACGTTCCAAAAAGGTTCGCAACCCTGCCGATGTAACTGACAAACATCGCCAAGCTATTACTCGTGGTTTTAACTTGGCTCCTGAAGGGCCCAAAGGCTACACAACGGGTGTACTTTAACCGCTCTCGCCGCTTCACTCGCACTGGAAGTCCGCAACAACTTGCATCTGATCAAAGCTGATGCTTCTCGTATCATTGATGTAACGTTCCCTGCTAGAAACATCATTGGCGTCCTAGTCCATTTGCAATAACAAGGACAACCTCGTCTCCATTCTCACCAAGAACAACATCAATGTTGTGGAAGGCTTTGATCCTACTGATCCCAAACACCTCGCTGACCCCAAGTTTAAAGAGATGTCCCTCTCTAAGCGTGAGGATGCTGCCTTTGACCTGCAAATCAATCGTTGTGCCAAGTCTCTTGTCTACCTTGCCAATCGTCGTTCTCGTCTTTTGCTTCTGTTGCTAATCACTTTTTGGAAAATGGTTGGACCACCACTGAATACATTGATTCTGTCGCCCCTGTCAATAACATCTTTGGCTCTTCTGGTTTCAAGAAAAGCTTTGGCTCATCTGATGTTGACATGTCTGATTCCGACGAAGAAGAGTATTAATGATTGAGAGTCCTCTCAGTCATTATACATCCTCCTCGCTCCCTGACCATCCTCTCTCTGCTTCTAATCCGTCCTCATCAATACCAACTATACTCAATAACACTATACCTACTACTCCTCCTCCTCCTACAGCTTTGGCTCCAGTCATTAATAGCGCTTCTCAACTCACTCCACTCACCATTGGCCTCTGGAACGCTCGCGGTCTCAGAGATACCACCATTGATGATGTTCTCCGTTATTGCCAATCCTTCTCTGTGCTGTTCATTACCGAAACATGGCTGAACCGCCATCCCATCCGACTACCCACCAATTGGCAGCAATTCCACTTACCTGGCGTCACTGTCGCAGGCGGTGGTCGTGGCTCTCGTGGCATTACATGCTTAATCAACCCTTCCTGTCCCCTTACAGCATTCCAGACGCCTTTGCCCTCTGCTCTTCAAGAGTTTGCTTTGGGTATTCAACTTGGTCGTGAACTTCGGCTCATTTGTCTGTATATACCACCTGAGCAAGCGGATCTCTATACTGAAAATGTCTCTTCCATCCTGAATGCGATCCCGTTGGATCATGACACAATCATCTGTGGCGATCTGAATGCCCGCATGGGTAGCTTTGTTGGTGACTCCTCTACAAATAACCGTGGTCGTCTACTTCAAGAGTACTGTGCCGATAATCAATTAAACGTTTTGAACTGTCAATTAGCCCACTCTACACCTACCTTTGAGGACCGTCGTAGTGGGCGGAATGTAAGTAGCATTGTCGATTACTACATCTCAAATGTAGAATCACTTTCCTTTGCCTCTCTGGATACCTCATCTCCACCTTCTTCCTCCTCAATTAGTATTTACTCTGACTTGTCTTTGGGATCTGA
The DNA here is from genome assembly GCF_035048745.1 of Mucor velutinosus. NCBI lineage: Eukaryota > Fungi > Mucoromycota > Mucoromycetes > Mucorales > Mucoraceae > Mucor > Mucor velutinosus. The sequence goes on along the minus strand of NW_027041932.1, from coordinate 35,861 downwards.
TCATAAACTGATGTCTCTGACGTTTGATTACCACTCAAACGAACCTGCTCTTGCTATGCCTGCTACGCCATCACCATCACCTCGTCTCCTATGGAAGCTCTCACGTCTACAAGAAACGGATGTACGCAATTTGTATGCACAACGCTTTACAGCCCTCTCTCAACCGTTGCTACAACAGCTGATCTCGCTTGTGCGCTCACCACCTGATACACAACCTCCAATTGATGCCCTCAACAGTGATCTCACCAATTGCATATATCAGGCACTGGATGAATCCGTTACTCGGCAATCCCAGCGACCCAACTTTTGGAAGAAATTCTGGACCCTCGATCTTCAACGGCTCTGTGATCATCGTGAAGCTCTCTATCGTAAATATCGTCGTTGTCCCGCTTCATTGGACAAGGCATATTGGTGGAATCAACATGTGGAAGCACATCAAAAGTTCAAACAAGCCCTTCGTAGAGCTAAACAGGTTTCGTGGCACGCATTCTGTGAATCTTTATTCAAGCAAGACTTTTCAAAGGCCATGTCAAAAATCAAGTTGATCAAATCCAGACGACAAAGACAATCAGGGTATCTACATGTGGACGGTGCTCAAGCTGGTGCTAATGCTATGCGTGATCACCTTGCTACCATTTATGCTGGATCCAATCTCCCAACAAATCGACCTCCATGCCCTTTTGCTACACATGGTAGACATCTGCCATATGGTGTTCCTCCTCCTCAGTCAGCCTCCCATCTTGGTGGTACTCGTCTGGCAAATGGTGACATCAGTACATTGAATCCGCATGCTTCTCCTTTCATCCCATCATACCTCTCACATAGAACTCTACCACATGATGACTCTGACCCAACACGTCGTGTTGTCTCAGCATCGGTCCACAACGAAGCTTTTGACGAGATTATTAGTATTGACCATATCATTCAGCAGATCAAGTCGTTGCCATACCGTAAAGCACCTGGCCGTGATTCAATTCGTGGTGAAATGCTGAAACCCATTCAGAAACCACTTGCCACTGTTCTGTCATACCTCTTTGCTCTGACCTATCAATGGTCTTACACACCAGCGGATTGGCGTCATGGTAATGTTTGTAGCATCTACAAGAAGGGACCTGTCACGGAGGCATCAAGCTTTCGGCCCATCTCATTGACTAGTACACTGAGAAAACTCTTTGAAATGTGCCTTGCTCCCCTTGTCCTCACCATTTCACCACCATTAGATGTAGCCCAGAATGGTTTCCGATCCGCAAGAAGTGCACTTGATAGTGCTCTTAGTCTCCAAGACTTAATGAAAGACTACCAGAACCAACACTACCACTGGCCAACTGTGTGCTTCCTTGATATCAAGAGTGCCTATGATGTTGTTGATCGCCGTGTGATCTGGAATTCGCTGCTCTCTGCCAATGCTCCAATGCCACTTGTCTCATTGCTCTCCAATTTGTTTGACGATGTTTCCATTTCAGTGCTGAATCAGCAATGCGTGTCCCAAGAACTCTCACTGCATACTGGATTGCTTCAAGGCTCCACCCTTAGTCCCCACTTATTCAGTATCTTTATCAACTCACTGCCAGCTTTGTTGCGTCAAGCTGCATCGTCCTCCACCACTCGTGTCATGTCAACATCACCATCATGTGCTCCCTCTCCTCTTTGGTCCGTCATAACACCCACTCATGCTACTAATATTGCTATTAATGCTTTATTATATGCTGATGATGTTGCTATTCTAGGTTCTGCTCGTGAAGTAAAACAGATGCTGACACTAGCTGAATCACATTCCCTTGCACTTGGGTATCGCTGGGCTCCTGCCAAATGTGCTATCATCAATCCACCGTCCTCCACCTCATCTACCTTTGTTGACCTGACCTTGTATGGAGAATCTCTTCCTGTTGTCGATGAATTTGTGTATCTCGGTATTCCATTTGACCGCAAGGGCATCTGCACAGCATCTATTGTCAAGAAATGTCAGCGTGGTACCATGGCTTCGATGGCTCAGCTTAACTCCATTGGATGCAATCGTTCTGGCTTCCCTCTGCTCTTCTCCACCAAATTGTATGCTTCATTCATCAGACCCAAACTGGAATATGGTATTGGCATTGCCAATATGCGTGTTGCTGATTTCAAGGCTCTTGAAAAGGTCCAAGATACGTGCCTCCGCATGATATTTGGTGGCCATCGTGCTGCTTCCACCATGGTGTTTCGACACATGACAAATCTGCCTCTGATGCGACAACGTGCTGCTATACTGGTGACTCAATTCTGCTTGCGCTCACAATTCCTCCCAGAAGATGGCCTGCTGATACTGCTCTCTGATTCTCTACCTGGTTCATCTTTGAAAAGATTAAAAAAGCAACACATGGCTGCCCGCGCGCTTGATGAAGTACCTTTTGCAAATCAACGTCACATGAAACAATGGTTCCTTGCTGAACGCCAACATTGGCACGCTGAGTTCCTGACAAAAACAGACATGGTGCTGATCCGTGCTTGCCGACCCACTATTGGCATTGATCCTGTTATGTATGTACCTGCCAGTCGTCCTTGTCGTAGTCGTCTTATTCGTTATAGAATGGGATGGCTTCCGGGTAAGCCACGACCTTGTGCATGCAATGAAGATCATACATCCCGTCGCCATCTACATGAATGCCCCACTTTGCCACCTACTTTGCTTCTGTCTCTTCCTGTTCCGCCTGCTGACTTCACCGGCACCATCATTGACCATGCTTTGAACTTGATTCCATCCTCCTCATCTCCTTCCAACTGTCCACCCTGGTGGTCTGATCTCTGTACCTTGCTGTGACATTTTGACCAGCTCTGTAATCCCGATGGCGATTACACAACGGATCCAGTTCCAGGACAAGTGTGGGCTTCCCCGGCCTAACATGCGTCTACTGACATCCTGCTCTGTGGTGAACCGATTGTGATCTGCTTCCTCTGTTTGCCCCTCCACTGCTACACTCTTTTACGCACGATGCGAGGGAATTCATGTTGTCTTTGATCTTTCTTATTAGCCATGTGCCTCCCACCCACCACCCAGACAATTCAAATATTGCATAGCGTTCCTGAAATATTTGTCGCTCCCTGAATCCCAGAACCTTGGTTCTGACACTTCCTCACGTTCGCCTCCCAAGTGCTAGCAATAATGATCAAAAGATCGAATGCATTTAGCCTTTACTTTATTAATTTCTTCTTGCTTTTAATAAACACATACATTTTCGCCTGAGCTACATCCCCATCTCTTTCCGTTTTTCATCACTTTTTGCCACCTTCCCCCGGTAAAAAGTATTTCCTCACTATAAAAGCGGTTTATCTCGACAACTAGTTCACCAAACAATACCAAATTACAGCAGTAGACTTGCGTTTATCCATAGTTTATTGTATATTAATTTCAGTCTTGTTGAACAACTTGCCAGTTTCTTTGAATCCTAGTAATTTTTCACAAAATGACTACGCCAATCTCTCAAAGCCTACAAGGTTTTGACATCAGTCAGTTGCCCATGTTACTTGAGCACATTCAGCAGCAACTTGCCTCAGTTCAGGAGAAAGTACATGAACATGACCACCTCTTGGAGCGTATGAACAAGTTAGAAGAGGAAAACCAAGCCCTAAAAAAAAATCTTTTGGCCAAGGACCTGGTAATTCAAGAATTACAGGGCCAACTATCACGTGGAACTACTCAAGCCCCTACACCTGAGGTAGATCAGGAACGTCCGTTCATCTCTCAGGTCGTACAGTCCCAAGATCCTGCTACTACTGCTAGTACCACTACTGCTACCGATACTGCCACTAAAGGTAGTTATCTCTCTGCTGCTCGCTCTGGAGCTAAACGCCCTGATCCTGTTCGTACAGCCAAACGCCGTCTTGCTGCTGGCCGTCTCTTCCAATCTGCTGCTGTTAAGGGCCAACAGGGATACCAATATGTCTACCTTGGTAGATCTGGTAAGATCCAGCGCTCTGAGGTTCGTGCTACCCTCCGTAAGGTTGGTGTTGATACTGGTCGTGTTCTCGACATTTGTTTCCCTGCTTCTGGTGTTATTGGAGTTCTGGTCCATATCCAATATGTCGACACTTTTCTTGCTTACATGCACAAGTGCGAAGCTGAGCTCATCGAGAATTTTGAGCCTCTGGATCCCAAGCACATTGCTGATCCTCAATATGCAAACCTTGCTATTGCGGATCGAGAACAACTGATCTACGAGTTTACAAACACTCGTGCTCTGCAAACTCTTTCCTTCCTTCGTCCTCTCAATGTCAGTGGTGTTGGAAAATACTTTGTCTCTGCTGGATGGATTTCCCAAGAGGAACTTGATACAGCTGTTTCCGAAGCCATGGGCCGCCTTGCTGAAAAAGAACCCAAGAAGGCTCAATTCTTGCTCAAGCGTAGAAAAGCTTCTGACAGCAATGACTCTGCTATGGAACTCTAATGAGCTCTATAATACATCAGAGTCATATCAACAACAACCCCGTCCACTCCTTTCCTGTCTCTCTTTCCCTTTGGAATGCCAATGGTCTCCGTCAATCAGTTGTGCACGATGTCCTCTCACATGTATTGGATACGCATGTTCTCCTTGTCACTGAAACTTGGCTTCTATCTGGTTCTTTCCCTTCCGACTGGTCTCAATTCCATCTATATGGCACAAAAGTACCTGGCGCTTTTGGCCGTGGTTCTGGTGGTGTTACAGCCTTTGTCTCTCCTTCCTGTCCTTTCTCTGTCTCTCAACTCCCGTCTTACAATCCTCACACTCTGTCCCTTAAGGTTGGCACCCTTACGGTTCATTGTGTGTATCTGCCTCCACCCTTATCCTCGGATAAGGTGCTCTCGCTCCTTCGCTCGTTACCTATAACTAGTGATACAATCCTTTGTGGTGATTTCAATGCTCGCTTTGGATCTCTACTAGGTGATACTACTGCTAATCCCCGTGGTAACTCTCTACTACCATGGATTGAGGAGGCTTCGTTGTCGATCCTCAATGAGTCTCTAGCTTATGGTACACCCACCTTTACAACATTTCGGCGACAACAAGAGGTACACAGCATCATTGATCTGTTCCTTACCAACATTGGCGAGACGGCTATGTTGAATTCTCAACTGGTGGTTGACTCTGATCTGTCCCTTGGTTCTGATCATCGGCTGATGGTACTTACTTTCGAGTATGTGCCCCCTCCCGATGATACTCTTGGTTCTGGTAACTCTGGTGGTTTGGCCCCTAGACGGCAATGGAAGCTCTCGAAATTGAGGAAAAAGCGGCCTTTGGGCTTGCTTCGTGAATCCTTTCGATCTTCTGTTGCTCCTTTGGTTGATTCTCTCTCTGGTTTGGTCTCTGCTCCTGATGGAGTTCGTCCTGATATTGATGCACTCAATGATTCTCTGAATTGTTGTTTGTATGAATCTCTTGACGGGTCAATTGGTGTGAAATCTGGTCGCCCTGGTCACTGGAAAAAGTACTGGACACAAGAAATTGAAGATGCAGCTCGTGAAAGAGATGCCTCATATAGTCGATGGCGATGGGCAAGTGGCTTTGCCAAAGTTGAAACATGGGGTATATATCAAACTGCTCTTAGACGTTTTCGCTCTCTGATACAGGCTGCCAAAAGAAAGTCGTGGAACACATTCTGCTCTAATCTGGAAAAGGATTTCTCTAAAGCTACTGCTGCTATCAAACGCATAAAGCGAAACAAAGAATCCTCTGCTACTTATAGCCATCCAGATGGTCCAGCTGCTTCAGTAACAGCAATGGCATCACATCTTGCATCTGTATACAATGGTACACTCCTTAACTCTGCTTCTCGTCCTGTTGCTCCTGAACCGAATGTATCGGATCTACCCTACAATGATCCCTCTGTTACAAATCTGTTTGATGCTGATACTATTGTCTCTCTGATTAAGCGATTGCCAAATGGAAAAGCTCCTGGTCCTGATCATCTGAAAGCTGAAATGCTGAAGGCTCTAGCATCTGACATTGCACCCGTATTGTCTCTGCTATTTACGCTTTGCTCTCAATGGTCGTACACTCCTGTATTGTGGCGTCATGCTCAGGTCTTTCCCATTTACAAGAAAGGTGATGTATCTGATCCTGCAAACTTTCGTCCAATTTCGCTCACTTCGGTGATGCGTAAATTGTTTGAATTTTCATTGATGCCTGCTCTTGATGAACATTCGCCTGCACTTGATGTTGCTCAAGGTGGTTTTCGTCCACAACGTAGTCCTCTGGATCAAGCCCTCTGTTTACATGACTTGATGCATGACTACTTCCTCACTCATCACCACTATCCTGTTGTAGCCTTTCTGGACATCAAATCTGCATACGATACAGTGGATCGCAACGTTATTTGGGATGCTCTTGCTCATTCTTCACTACCTCGTCCAATCCTTAGTTTATTGATCAATATGTTCGATGATGTACTAGTCTCTGTACTGATTGCAAACCACAACTCTGACCCTTTTTCGCCTGCTACTGGTGTACTCCAAGGTTCAGTGCTCAGTCCGCACTTGTACTCTCTGTACATCAACTCTCTGCCTGCTGTTCTTCGTGCTGCTGTCAACCGTGGTACTATGGTATCTCCACCCGGAATGCATCCTGTTCATATCAATAGTTTACTCTTTGCTGATGATGTGGCCATATTTGGCTCTCGTACTGATGTGCAAACCATGTTGGATGTCGCTTCAGATCACTCGTTCTCTCTTGGCTACAGATGGAAACCATCAAAATGCGCTGTACTTTGTGCTCCTACTGCCTCTACTCGTCATCCATTGTCTCTATACGGTGAACCTCTTCCTGTGGTAGAGGAATTCACGTATCTTGGTATGCCGTTTAGATATAAAGGTCTGTATGCCCCTGGGATTCTCAATCTGCGTGCTTCTGGTGCTATCAAGACAATAGCATTATTGAATTCGGTTGGTGTCAATCGAAATGGTTTTTCTCTGTTGCTTTGTGCTCGTTTGTATAAAAGCTTTATTCGACCCAAGCTGGAATACGGCTTAGCTATATCTCATCTCTCTTTCCGTGACTTCAAGGCTCTTGATGCTCTGCAAAATCGATTGGTTGGTATGTTTGTTGGTAGTACGTGGTACAATGTTGCCAAACATTTGACCTGTATTCCCAGCATGAAGCATCGATATAATGTCCTGGCAACACGTTATGCTCTTCGTGCTGATACTCTCCCTGATGATTGCTTGTTGGTTCTGCTTCGTCGTGGATTACTGTACACTCGTCTAGACAGATTTATTTGTCAAAACCCGTTGTATCTGACACTACCTGATCCGCCGCCATTCACCACTGCTGGTCTTACTGAAGTCTTTGATTCGTATTGGCAAGATCAAGTAGATCGTCAACTTGCTGCTGCTGCTGTTTCTGGTACCCAGACCCTCCTCCGTGCTTGTCGTCGTTCTGTATCTCGTCCAGATCCCATTTTGTACCTACCAATTGGTCGATCTGCTCGAAGTCGCCTTGTTCGCTGGCGTCTTGGACGTTTCACAAACATGCGTGAAGAGTGTCCGTGCGTGATGGGTGATTTTATATCTCGAAATCACTTTCTGACATGCCGTGCTCTGGATCGAACACTTCTCGATGCTCTGCCTGTGGCTCCTCCTGGTATTCATCGTATAGACTATGCCCTTAATTGCTTACCTGTGAAAGCCTCTGATGGTCCTCCATCTTATTGGTCTGCTTTGCTTGCTCTGCTTCATGCCATTGATTGTTTAGTGCATCCGCTGGCTGTCATCCCTGCTGATCTTGATTCAGGGTTGTTATGGTTCTCTGCTAGATAGTCTCTTCATTGATGAACGTTTGATGTTTTGTTTTCTCGGTGCGATGCCACGGTGGTAAGTAATTATCAAAGTTCCCATCCGTTGGTCATTCCTCCAGATCAAATCAACAATACCAGTATTCATGCCGTTCCTTTGCCACTACCACACTTTCCTTTTTCCCTTTTTCTTAGTTAGTGTCCCCTTAAGGGTTTTTTGTACCTGCTACTCTTTTGTTTCTAGAATTCTAGGCTAATGCTCCCATCGAGTGCCCATTGAATTCATGTATATAATAAAAATCAACGTTAAACTGAGCTACATCCCCATCTCTTTCCGTTTTTCATCACTTTTTGCCACCTTCCCCCGGTAAAAAGTATTTCCTCACTATAAAAGCGGTTTATCTCGACAACAAACACTCCAACTAGCCTTCAGTTGTACCAGTTTACTTGCATTTAGTCAACGTACATTGTGTTATAACTTCCAGTTTGTTGGACATCTTTTTCATATTTTATTGAATCTCCACAGTTTGATAGAATATTTTCAGCCATGCTCAACAATAATCAGCAATCTATGGATTTGAATCAGCTCATCCAAACTGTTCAACAACAACAGCAACAACTGGTCTCTCTCACCGAGCGAGTACAGCAACATGACAATCTCCTTGCTCGCCTGGACCTTTTGGAAAAGGAAAATGGAGAATTGAAAAATCAGTTACAGGCCAAGGACCTTGCAATTGAAAAATTACAGGGCCAACTCTCATCCCGCCGCACCAATCAAGGTGCTCAATCCAGCTCTCAGGTAACACCAACCCAAGAGCTTGTTACTATTCACCAACCCGATGCTACTCAAGGTAGCTACGCATCTGCTGCCCGTAAAGGTGCCCAACATCGTGACCCTGCCCGTACTACCAAGCGACGTCTTGCTGCAGGTCGTATGTTCCAAACCGCCACCACCAAAGGTCAACAAGGATACCAGTATGTGTATCTAGGCCGCTCTGGTAAAATCCTGCGCTCTGAGGTTCGTTACCAACTTCGCCGAGCTGGTATTGATACTGGCCGTGTGTTAGACATCTGTTTCCCTGCCACTGGCGTCATTGGCATCTTGCTCCACATCCAATATGTAGAGGAGTTTCTCGCCTGTATGCGCAAATGTGAAGCTGATCACATTGAAAACTTTCAACCCTTGGATCCCAACAACATTGCTGATCCCAAATATGCTGATCTTGCCATTGAAGAGCGTGAGCAATTGATCTATGAATTCACCAACACCCGTGCTCTGCAAACCCTCTCTTTCCTTCGTCCACTCAACGTTAGTGGCGTTGGCAAATACTTTGTCTCTGCTGGCTGGATCTCTCAAGAAGAGCTAGATATAGCCGTCTCTGAAGCTATCGGTCGTCTTGCCGAGAAGGAGCCCAAAAAGGCTAAATTCTTATTCAAGCGTCAAAAGGACGATCATGACAGCAATGGCTCTGCTATGGAACTCTAATGAGTAACATAGCTACTAGTCATACTCCCAATAACAACCCAGTCCACTCCTTTCAAGTCTCTCTCTCCCTTTGGAATGCCAATGGTCTACGTCAATCAACGGTACATGATGTTCTCCATCATGTTCAGAACACTCATGTACTGCTTGTCACTGAAACCTGGCTAACCTCTGGTTCTTTCCCTACTAACTGGTCTCAATTCCACCTCTATGGCTCTAAAGTACCTGGTGCATTTAACCGTGGTTCTGGTGGCATTACTGCCTTTGTCTCTCCTTCCTGTCCTTTCTCTGTCTCTCAACTTCCATCTTACAATGCACACACTTTGTCCCTTAAGGTTGGCACCCTTACGGTTCATTGTGTGTATCTGCCTCCACCCTTATCCTCGGATAAGGTGCTCTCGCTTCTTCGCTCGTTACCCGTAACCAGTGATACCATCCTTTGTGGTGATTTCAATGCTCGCTTTGGATCTCTACTGGGTGATACTAATGCTAATCCTCGTGGTACCTCACTACTGCCATGGCTGGAGGAGTCCTCTTTTTCCATTCTCAATGAGTCTTTAGCATTTGGTACACCCACATTCACAACTTTTCGACGTCAACAAGAGGTTCATAGCATCATTGATCTGTTTCTTACAAACATTGGCGAGGCTGCTCTGTTACATCCTCAACTGGTGGTTGAATCTGATCTGTCTCTTGGCTCTGATCATCGGCTGATGGTACTTACTTTCGAGTATGTGCCCCCTCCCGATGATACTCTTGGTTCTGGTAGCTCTGGTGGTTTGGCCCCTAGACGGCAATGGAAGCTCTCGAAATTGAGGAAAAAGCGGCCTTTGGGCTTGCTTCGTGAATCCTTTCGAACTTCTGTTGCTCCTTTGGTTGGTTCTCTCTCTGGTTTGGTGTCTGCTCCCCCTGGTGTTTGTCCAGATATTGATGCAATCAACGATTCTTTGAATCAATGTTTGTATGAATCTCTGGATAGCTCAATTGGTGTGAAATCTGGTCGTCCTGGCCACTGGAAAAAGTACTGGACACAGGAAATTGAGGATGCTGCTCGTGAAAGAGATACTATGTATAGTAGATGGAGGTGGGCAAGTCGTTTTGCCAAAGTCGAAACATGGAATCTCTATCAAGCTGCTCACAGGCGTTTTCGTTCTCTTGTACAAGCTGCTAAGCGTCGATCGTGGAATCAGTTTTGCTCTGATTTGGAAAAGGATTTTTCGAAAGCTACTGCTGCAATCAAGCGCATTAAAAGAAACAAGGAATGCTCTGCAACGTACAGTCATCCAGACGGTCCAACTGCCTCTGTCAACACAATGGCGTCCCATCTTGCCTCTGTCTATGATGGCTCCCTGTTGAATAATGCGTCTCGCCTTGCTGCTCCGTCCAATTTCTCTGATTTGCCTTATGATGTGTCCACCGCTGATTTGGGTCTATTTGATGCTGATACACTTGTCTCCCTCATTAAGCGTTTGCCAAATGGGAAAGCTCCTGGTCCTGATCATTTGAAAGCTGAAATGCTGAAGGCTCTAGCATCTGACATTGCACCCGTATTGTCTCTGCTCTTTACACTCTGCTCTCAGTGGTCGTATACACCAGCCCTATGGCGACATGCTCAAGTCTTTCCCATTTACAAGAAAGGTGATGTATCTGATCCTGCAAACTTTCGTCCAATTTCGCTTACTTCGGTGATGCGTAAATTGTTCGAATTCTCTCTGATGCCTGCTCTCGATGAACATTCGCCTGCACTTGATGTAGCTCAAGGTGGTTTTCGCCCACAGCGTAGTCCTCTGGATCAAGCCCTCTGTTTACATGACTTGATGCACGACTACTTCCTCACCCATCACCACTATCCTGTGGTTGCTTTCCTGGACATCAAATCAGCGTATGATACCGTGGATCGTCGAGTGATTTGGGATGCTCTCTCTCGTTCTTCTCTGCCTCGTTCAGTTCTCAGTTTGCTCATCCACATGTTCGATGATGTACTCGTGTCTGTGTTGATTGCAAATCACACCTCTGTTCCCTTTTCGCCTGCTACTGGCGTATTGCAGGGTTCAGTGCTCAGCCCTCACTTGTACTCTCTGTACATCAACTCTCTGCCTGCTCTTCTTCGTTCTGCTGTCAGTCGCGGTACTATGGTATCACCACCTGGGATGCCTAGTGTTTGCGTGAATAGCCTGCTCTTTGCTGATGATGTGGCCATATTTGGCTCTCGTACTGATGTGCAAACCATGTTGGATATCGCTTCAGATCACTCGTTCTCTCTTGGCTACAGGTGGAAACCATCAAAATGTGCTGTACTTTGTGCTCCTACTGCCTCTACTCGTCATCCATTGTCTCTATACGGTGAACCTCTTCCTGTGGTAGAGGAATTCACGTATCTTGGTATGCCGTTTAGATATAAAGGTCTGTATGCCCCTGGGATTCTCAATCTGCGTGCTTCTGGTGCTATCAAGACAATGGCATTGTTAAATTCGGTTGGTGTCAATCGAAATGGTTTTTCTCTGTTGCTTTGTGCTCGTTTGTATAAAAGCTTTATTCGTCCCAAACTGGAATACGGCTTAGCTATATCTCATCTCTCTTTCCGTGACTTCAAGGCTCTTGATGCTCTGCAAAATCGATTGGTTGGTATGTTTGTTGGTAGTACATGGTACAATGTTGCCAAACATTTGACCTGTCTTCCCAGCATGAAGCATCGATATAACGTTCTGACAACACGTTATGCCCTTCGTGCTGATACTCTCCCTGATGATTGCTTGTTGGTTCTGCTTCGTCGTGGTTTACTGTACACTCGTCTAGACAGATTTATCTGTCAAAACCCGTTGTATCTAACACTGCCTGATCCGCCGCCATTCACCACTGCTGGTCTTACTGAAGTCTTTGATTCGTATTGGCAAGATCAAGTAGATCGTCAACTTGCTGCTGCTGCTGTTTCTGGTGCTCAGACTCTCCTTCGTGCTTGTCGTCCGTCTGTCTCTCGTCCAGATCCCATCCTGTATCTGCCTATTGGTCGATCTGCTCGTAGTCGTCTTGTGCGGTGGCGTCTTGGACGTTTCACCAATATGCGTGAAGAATGTCCGTGCACTACCGGTGAGTTTATCTCCCGAGATCACTTTCTGACATGTCGTGCTCTGGATCGTACCTTTTTTGATGCTTTGCCACCTGCTCCACCTGGTGTACATCGCATTGACCATGCTCTGAACTGTCTTCCAGACAAAGCTTCAGCTGGTCCACCGTACTTTTGGTCTGCTTTGCTCCTTTTGTTGCATGCCATTGATTGCCTTGTGCATCCTCTGGCTGTGATCCCACCAGATCCAGATCCTGGATCGCTCTGGTTTTCTGCTCATTGATGAACGTTTGTTGTTTTTGCTTTCTCGGTGCGATGCCACGGTGGTAAGTAATTATCAAAGTTCCCATCCGTTGGTCATTCCTCCAGATCAAATCAACAATACCAGTATTCATGCCGTTCCTTTGCCACTACCACACTTTCCTTTTTCCCTTTTTCTTAGTTAGTGTCCCCTTAAGGGTTTTTTGTACCTGCTACTCTTTTGTTTCTAGAATTCTAGGCTAATGCTCCCATCGAGTGCCCATTGAATTCATGTATATAATAAAAATCAACGTTAAACTGAGCTACATCCCCACCTTTCTTTCCGCTAACCAATTTTTTTAATACATTGAAGCCCAGTAATATTGAAAAAATTGACCCAACTCTACAATTCCATACAATACATAGCAAGAACATCATTCCAGACGACACCAAAGTAAACCAGGCATTAAGCTCTGCGTCCTCTCTTTCTCCAGGTCAAAAACGGCCAAGTTCCTCAAGATCTCCACCTTTTTTCGCTGTAGATTTCACTCAACAGTTGAAAACAAAGAAAATGACATTCACTCCAACCTCTCATCAGCACCATCATCCACAAACATCAGTTGATATCATCAACATTTCTACTGATTTTGGACCAACAACTCCTCCATCTGCCTCTCCAGCGAGTGAACAGCAACTTTCAACCTTTATGATTGAGGTTCGAAATCGCTTAGCTCGTCTGGAAACCGCCCATGTCGAAATTGAGCGGTTAAAAACAGCCCTGGCAGAGTCTGAAGCTGCTCGTCACGCTCTCGAAGCCCAACTTGCAGCTGCTACTGGTACTACAACTAGCCTGGCTCCCAAACCATCATCATCCCACCCACCTCCTGCTACTACTACCACCACAACAGCATCAGCATCAACTACATGCACCAATGCTACCTCTGCCACCATTTTGTCTCCAGGAAATCAACCATCTTTTGCTGCCGTCGTTGCATCTAATACAGGTGCAAAGCGTAAGAAGAAGCCTGCTGCTCGTCCTCCTCCTCCATCTGCCACCAAGGCATCCGCTACTCTTGCTCGTCTTTTTGCTCCTCAAAGTGATATACCATCTGGTTATCAATTTGTGTACTATGCTACTCCTGTCCGCCGTCGTCTTTCTGAGCTGCGTCGCCTTGTTCAAGGCGTAGGATTGAATAACTCTCGTGTGCTGGATATTCAATATCCTGTACAGAATGTGATTTCTTTCCTTGTTCACAACGACTATGTTCTCACCCTCACCAAAGCCATGCATCTCCATGGTCGTGGCTCTTCTCCGTTGATTGACTTTGATCCATGTGATCCAGTCAATCTCAAAGATCCCAAATTTGCTTCTCTCTCTCGTGATCTGCGTGTCCAAAAGGCCATTGAGGTCGAAAACCTTCGCTGCCTTCGTTCGCTGTCTTTTGTCCGTCGCTCTGTCCGTGTTTCTGTTGCTCGTTCTTTTCTTTTGTATGATCGCATCAACCAAGCCCAATTTGATGCCATTTTGAAAGAAGAAATGCTTGCTCGTTCCTCCTCCTCTGCTGCTGCTAAACCACCATCCCGATCCTCTGATCAAGAGCGTTTAGCCAAGAAACAACGTTTGAGTTATCTTGGCTACCTCTTGCATCATGATGCTGAAACTGCCTCTCTTTTGGCTTATGCTGTCTCCCCCACTCTCTCTGCTACCAAGGATCTTGAAATGTCAGAGCCTTCTGATAACTGATTGACACCTTGCTGTTGAAATCGTTTTGCTCTCTCATTCCCACTCTCGTTGTTTCTGTTTCTGCTGCCTTTATGGTAGTGTCTGTATTTACTTTGTCCTCCTTCTCTGCTTCTTTCTCGTTTGGTCTTTGTCTCTCTGCTCATTTTGCTATATGCAAATGCCTCGTTTTCTCCTTTTTTTCTTGCTTTTTTTGTGCCACTGAGGTCTGTGGGTTTATTTTGTCTGTGCTGCTGTCTGAACATCGAGGTATCCTCAATTGCATGTCTCATACACCATAGCTTCTTATTCTCTACCCTTTTATCTCACTTGTTTTACTCCTTTTTCCTGCCTGTACTTCTTTTTTACCAGTTTAATTTTTAGTTTAGGACCTTTTTTCCCTTTTCTGGACACTTGCATGTTGTTCCTGCATGGAGATCAAACTATCAATTTAAGCTTTTTTGCTGTACGTCGCTTCTCAGGACTTGCAACTAATGATCCAAAGATCGCATGCATATAAGTCTATATTTTTTACTTTGCTAATTCATTGTAATCAATAAACAACCATAAATTTTCGCCTGAGCTACATCCCCATGGATGCTTGAATGGCTCACTTGGTTAGAGCTTCATGCGGAAGCAGTGAGTATGCCGAGAGGTCGTGGGTTCGAATCCCACCTTCGCATCCATATTTTCCGCCTTTCTAACCTGGCATGTTACTCGGTATTTGTGCTTGCACGTTTAGGTGTGCTGCGGTGCGTCTGGCCGGTTTCTACCTTGAGTCCTGTTCGTCTCCCCCGTCTTGCGGCGCGGCCATTGCCATTCCTCCCTCTGTTTCTCCTCCTCTCTGGTGGGTTTTGATGCCGTTTACTTTATTGGTCCCCTCCCTGTAGCAGCTTCCCTCAACCTTTAATTTAAAAACATGCTTTTTCCCGCCGAATCACTGTTAGTCTTGCAACATATGATCATACCGATTCTGCAGTTGACTACAATTGTAAATAAATAAAAATCCAATATTAAACTGAGCTACATCCCCATGGATGCTTGAATGGCTCACTTGGTTAGAGCTTCATGCGGAAGCAGTGAGTATGCCGAGAGGTCGTGGGTTCGAATCCCACCTTCGCATCCATATTTTCCGCCTTTCTAACCTGGCATGTTACTCGGTATTTGTGCTTGCACGTTTAGGTGTGCTGCGGTGCGTCTGGCCGGTTTCTACCTTGAGTCCTGTTCGTCTCCCCCGTCTTGCGGCGCGGCCATTGCTATTCCTCCCTCTGTTTCTCCTCCTCTCTGGTGGGTTTTGATGCCGTTTACTTTATTGGTCCCCTCCCTTTTAGCAGCTCCCCTAACCTTTAATTTAAACATGCTTTTCCCCGCCGAATCACTGTTAGTCTTGCAATATATGATCATACCGATTCCGCAGTTGACTACATTTGTAAATAAATAAAAACCAATATTAAACTGAGCTACATCCCCATGGATGCTTGAATGGCTCACTTGGTTAGAGCTTCATGCGGAAGCAGTGAGTATGCCGAGAGGTCGTGGGTTCGAATCCCACCTTCGCATCCATATTTTCCGCCTTTCTAACCTGGCATGTTACTCGGTATTTGTGCTTGCACGTTTAGGTGTGCTGCGGTGCGTCTGGCCGGTTTCTACCTTGAGTCCTGTTCGTCTCCCCCGTCTTGCGGCGCGGCCATTGCTATTCCTCCCTCTGTTTCTCCTCCTCTCTGGTGGGTTTTGATGCCGTTTACTTTATTGGTCCCCTCCCTTTTAGCAGCTCCCCTAACCTTTAATTTAAACATGCTTTTCCCCGCCGAATCACTGTTAGTCTTGCAATATATGATCATACCGATTCCGCAGTTGACTACATTTGTAAATAAATAAAAACCAATATTAAACTGAGCTACATCCCCATGGATGCTTGAATGGCTCACTTGGTTAGAGCTTCATGCGGAAGCAGTGAGTATGCCGAGAGGTCGTGGGTTCGAATCCCACCTTCGCATCCATATTTTCCGCCTTTCTAACCTGGCATGTTACTCGGTATTTGTGCTTGCACGTTTAGGTGTGCTGCGGTGCGTCTGGCCGGTTTCTACCTTGAGTCCTGTTCGTCTCCCCCGTCTTGCGGCGCGGCCATTGCTATTCCTCCCTCTGTTTCTCCTCTTCTCTGGTGGGTTTTGATGCCGTTTTCAATACTGGTCCCCTCCCGTTAGCAGCTCCCCTCAACCTTTAATTTAAACATGCTTTTTCCCGCCGAATCACTGTTAGTCTTGCAATATATGATCATACCGATTCCGCAGTTGACTACATTTGTAAATAAATAAAAACCAATATTAAACTGAGCTACATCCCCATCTCTTTCCGTTTTTCATCACTTTTTGCCACCTTCCCCCGGTAAAAAGTATTTCCTCACTATAAAAGCGGTTTATCTCGACAACAAACACTCCAACTAGCCTTCAGTTGTACCAGTTTACTTGCATTTAGTCAACGTACATTGTGTTATAACTTCCAGTTTGTTGGACATCTTTTTCATATTTTATTGAATCTCCAAAGTTTGATAGAATATTTTCAGCCATGCTCAACAATAATCAGCAATTTATGGATTTGAATCAGCTCATCCAAACTGTTCAACAACAACAGCAACAACTGGTCTCTCTCACCGAGCGAGTACAGCAACATGACAATCTCCTTGCTCGCCTGGACCTTTTGGAAAAGGAAAATGGAGAATTGAAAAATCAGTTACAGGCCAAGGACCTTGCAATTGAAAAATTACAGGGCCAACTCTCATCCCGCCGCACCAATCAAGGTGCTCAATCCAGCTCTCAGGTAACACCAACCCAAGAGCTTGTTACTATTCACCAACCCGATGCTACTCAAGGTAGCTACGCATCTGCTGCCCGTAAAGGTGCCCAACATCGTGACCCTGCCCGTACTACCAAGCGACGTCTTGCTGCAGGTCGTATGTTCCAAACCGCCACCACCAAAGGTCAACAAGGATACCAGTATGTGTATCTAGGCCGCTCTGGTAAAATCCTGCGCTCTGAGGTTCGTTACCAACTTCGCCGAGCTGGTATTGATACTGGCCGTGTGTTAGACATCTGTTTCCCTGCCACTGGCGTCATTGGCATCTTGCTCCACATCCAATATGTAGAGGAGTTTCTCGCCTGTATGCGCAAATGTGAAGCTGATCACATTGAAAACTTTCAACCCTTGGATCCCAACAACATTGCTGATCCCAAATATGCTGATCTTGCCATTGAAGAGCGTGAGCAATTGATCTATGAATTCACCAACACCCGTGCTCTGCAAACCCTCTCTTTCCTTCGTCCACTCAACGTTAGTGGCGTTGGCAAATACTTTGTCTCTGCTGGCTGGATCTCTCAAGAAGAGCTAGATATAGCCGTCTCTGAAGCTATCGGTCGTCTTGCCGAGAAGGAGCCCAAAAAGGCTAAATTCTTGTTCAAGCGTCAAAAGGAAGATCATGACAGCAATGGCTCTGCTATGGAACTCTAATGAGTAACATAGCTACTAGTCATACTCCCAATAACAACCCAGTCCACTCCTTTCAAGTCTCTCTCTCCCTTTGGAATGCCAATGGTCTACGTCAATCAACAGTACATGATGTTCTCCATCATGTTCAGAACACTCATGTACTGCTTGTCACTGAAACCTGGCTAACCTCTGGTTCTTTCCCTACTAACTGGTCTCAATTCCACCTCTATGGCTCTAAAGTACCTGGTGCATTTAACCGTGGTTCTGGTGGCATTACTGCCTTTGTCTCTCCTTCCTGTCCTTTCTCTGTCTCTCAACTTCCATCTTACAATGCACACACTTTGTCCCTTAAGGTTGGCACCCTTACGGTTCATTGTGTGTATCTGCCTCCACCCTTATCCTCGGATAAGGTGCTCTCGCTTCTTCGCTCGTTACCCGTAACCAGTGATACCATCCTTTGTGGTGATTTCAATGCTCGCTTTGGATCTCTACTGGGTGATACTAATGCTAATCCTCGTGGTACCTCACTACTGCCATGGCTGGAGGAGTCCTCTTTTTCCATTCTCAATGAGTCTTTAGCATTTGGTACACCCACATTCACAACTTTTCGACGTCAACAAGAGGTTCATAGCATCATTGATCTGTTTCTTACAAACATTGGCGAGGCTGCTCTGTTACATCCTCAACTGGTGGTTGAATCTGATCTGTCTCTTGGCTCTGATCATCGGCTGATGGTACTTACTTTCGAGTATGTGCCCCCTCCCGATGATACTCTTGGTTCTGGTAGCTCTGGTGGTTTGGCCCCTAGACGGCAATGGAAGCTCTCGAAATTGAGGAAAAAGCGGCCTTTGGGCTTGCTTCGTGAATCCTTTCGAACTTCTGTTGCTCCTTTGGTTGGTTCTCTCTCTGGTTTGGTGTCTGCTCCCCCTGGTGTTTGTCCAGATATTGATGCAATCAACGATTCTTTGAATCAATGTTTGTATGAATCTCTGGATAGCTCAATTGGTGTGAAATCTGGTCGTCCTGGCCACTGGAAAAAGTACTGGACACAGGAAATTGAGGATGCTGCTCGTGAAAGAGATACTATGTATAGTAGATGGAGGTGGGCAAGTCGTTTTGCCAAAGTCGAAACATGGAATCTCTATCAAGCTGCTCACAGGCGTTTTCGTTCTCTTGTACAAGCTGCTAAGCGTCGATCGTGGAATCAGTTTTGCTCTGATTTGGAAAAGGATTTTTCGAAAGCTACTGCTGCAATCAAGCGCATTAAAAGAAACAAGGAATGCTCTGCAACGTACAGTCATCCAGACGGTCCAACTGCCTCTGTCAACACAATGGCGTCCCATCTTGCCTCTGTCTATGATGGCTCCCTGTTGAATAATGCGTCTCGCCTTGCTGCTCCGTCCAATTTCTCTGATTTGCCTTATGATGTGTCCACCGCTGATTTGGGTCTATTTGATGCTGATACACTTGTCTCCCTCATTAAGCGTTTGCCAAATGGGAAAGCTCCTGGTCCTGATCATTTGAAAGCTGAAATGCTGAAGGCTCTAGCATCTGACATTGCACCCGTATTGTCTCTGCTCTTTACACTCTGCTCTCAGTGGTCGTATACACCAGCCCTATGGCGACATGCTCAAGTCTTTCCCATTTACAAGAAAGGTGATGTATCTGATCCTGCAAACTTTCGTCCAATTTCGCTTACTTCGGTGATGCGTAAATTGTTCGAATTCTCTCTGATGCCTGCTCTTGATGAACATTCGCCTGCACTTGATGTTGCTCAAGGTGGCTTTCGCCCACAGCGTAGTCCTCTGGATCAAGCCCTCTGTTTACATGACTTGATGCACGACTACTTCCTCACCCACCACCACTACCCTGTGGTTGCTTTCCTAGACATCAAATCAGCGTATGATACCGTGGATCGTCGAGTGATTTGGGATGCTCTCTCTCGTTCCTCTCTGCCTCGTTCAGTTCTCAGTTTGCTCATCCACATGTTCGATGATGTACTCGTGTCTGTGTTGATTGCAAATCACACCTCTGTTCCCTTTTCGCCTGCTACTGGCGTATTGCAGGGTTCAGTGCTCAGCCCTCACTTGTACTCTCTGTACATCAACTCTCTGCCTGCTGTTCTTCGTTCTGCTGTCAGTCGCGGTACTATGGTATCACCACCTGGGATGCCTAGTGTTTGCGTGAATAGCCTGCTCTTTGCTGATGATGTGGCCATATTTGGCTCTCGTACTGATGTGCAAACCATGTTGGATATCGCTTCAGATCACTCGTTCTCTCTTGGCTACAGGTGGAAACCATCAAAATGTGCTTTACTTTGTGCTCCTATTGCCTCTACTCGTCATCCATTGTCTCTATACGGTGAACCTCTTCCTGTGGTAGAGGAATTCACGTATCTTGGTATGCCGTTTAGATATAAAGGTCTGTATGCCCCTGGGATTCTCAATCTGCGTGCTTCTGGTGCTATCAAGACAATGGCATTGTTAAATTCGGTTGGTGTCAATCGAAATGGTTTTTCTCTGTTGCTTTGTGCTCGTTTGTATAAAAGCTTTATTCGTCCCAAACTGGAATACGGCTTAGCTATATCTCATCTCTCTTTCCGTGACTTCAAGGCTCTTGATGCTCTGCAAAATCGATTGGTTGGTATGTTTGTTGGTAGTACATGGTACAATGTTGCCAAACATTTGACCTGTCTTCCCAGCATGAAGCATCGATATAACGTTCTGACAACACGTTATGCCCTTCGTGCTGATACTCTCCCTGATGATTGCTTGTTGGTTCTGCTTCGTCGTGGTTTACTGTACACTCGTCTAGACAGATTTATCTGTCAAAACCCGTTGTATCTAACACTGCCTGATCCGCCGCCATTCACCACTGCTGGTCTTACTGAAGTCTTTGATTCGTATTGGCAAGATCAAGTAGATCGTCAACTTGCTGCTGCTGCTGTTTCTGGTGCTCAGACTCTCCTTCGTGCTTGTCGTCCGTCTGTCTCTCGTCCAGATCCCATCCTGTATCTGCCTATTGGTCGATCTGCTCGTAGTCGTCTTGTGCGGTGGCGTCTTGGACGTTTCACCAATATGCGTGAAGAATGTCCGTGCACTACCGGTGAGTTTATCTCCCGAGATCACTTTCTGACATGTCGTGCTCTGGATCGTACCTTTTTTGATGCTTTGCCACCTGCTCCACCTGGTGTACATCGCATTGACCATGCTCTGAACTGTCTTCCAGACAAAGCTTCAGCTGGTCCACCGTACTTTTGGTCTGCTTTGCTCCTTTTGTTGCATGCCATTGATTGCCTTGTGCATCCTCTGGCTGTGATCCCACCAGATCCAGATCCTGGATCGCTCTGGTTTTCTGCTCATTGATGAACGTTTGTTGTTTTTGCTTTCTCGGTGCGATGCCACGGTGGTAAGTAATTATCAAAGTTCCCATCCGTTGGTCATTCCTCCAGATCAAATCAACAATACCAGTACTCATGCCGATCCTCTGCAACTACCACACTTTCCTTTTTCCCTTTTTCTTCGTTAGTGTCCTCATAAGGGTTTTTTGTACCTGCTACTCTTTTGTTTCTAGAATTCTAGGCTAATGCTCCCATCGAGTGCCCATTGAATTCATGTATATAATAAAAATCAACGTTAAACTGAGCTACATCCCCAACCAATTTTTTTAATACATTGAAGCCCAGTAATATTGAAAAAATTGACCCAACTCTACAATTCCATACAATACATAGCAAGAACATCATTCCAGACGACACCAAAGTAAACCAGGCATTAAGCTCTGCGTCCTCTCTTTCTCCAGGTCAAAAACGGCCAAGTTCCTCAAGATCTCCACCTTTTTTCGCTGTAGATTTCACTCAACAGTTGAAAACAAAGAAAATGACACCCACTCCAACCTCTCATCAGCACCACCATCCACAAACATCAGTTGATATCATCAACATTTCTACTGATTTTGGACCAACAACTCCTCCATCTGCCTCTCCAGCGAGTGAACAGCAACTTTCAACCTTTATGATTGAGGTTCGAAATCGCTTAGCTCGTCTGGAAACCGCCCATGTAGAAATTGAGCGGTTAAAAACAGCCCTGGCAGAGTCTGAAGCTGCTCGTCACACTCTCGAAGCCAAACTTGCAGCTGCTACTGGTACTACAACTAGCCTGGCTCCCAAACCATCATCATCCCACCCACCTCCTGCCACTACTACCACCACAACAGCACCAGCATCAACTACATGCACCAATGCTACCTCTGCCACCTCTTCGTCTCCAGGAAATCAACCATCTTTTGCTGCCGTCGTTGCATCTAATACAGGTGCAAAGCGTAAGAAGAAGCCTGCTGCTCGTCCTCCTCCTCCATCTGCCACCAAGGCATCCGCTACTCTTGCTCGTCTTTTTGCTCCTCAAAGTGATACACCATCTGGTTATCAATTTGTGTACTATGCTACTCCTGTCCGCCGTCGTCTTTCTGAGCTGCGTCGCCTTGTTCAAGGCGTAGGATTGAATAACTCTCGTGTGCTGGATATTCAATATCCTGTACAGAATGTGATTTCTTTCCTTGTTCATAATGACTATGTTCTCACCCTCACCAAAGCCATGCATCTCCATGGTCGTGGCTCTTCTCCGTTGATTGACTTTGATCCATGTGATCCAGTCAATCTCAAAGATCCCAAATTTGCTTCTCTCTCTCGTGATCTGCGTGTCCAAAAGGCCATTGAGGTCGAAAACCTTCGCTGTCTTCGTTCTCTGTCTTTTGTCCGTCGTTCTGTCCGTGTTTCTGTTGCTCGTTCTTTTCTTTTGTATGATCGCATCAACCAAGCCCAATTTGATGCCATTTTGAAAGAAGAAATGCTTGCTCGTTCCTCCTCCTCTGCTGCTGCTAAACCACCATCTCGATCCTCTGATCAAGAGCGTTTAGCCAAGAAACAACGTTTGAGTTATCTTGGCTACCTCTTGCATCACGATGCTGAAACTGCCTCTCTTTTGGCTTATGCTGTCTCCCCAACTCTCTCTGCTACCAAGGATCTTGAAATGTCAGAGCCTTCTGATAACTGATTGACACCTTGTTGTTAAAATCGTTTTGCTCTCTCATTCCCACTCTCATTGTTTCTGTTTCTGCTGCCTTTGTGGTAGTGTCCGTATTCACTTTGTCCTCCTTCTCTGCTTCTTTCTCGTTTGGTCTTTGTCTCTCTGCTCATTTTGCTATATGCAAATGCCTCGTTTTCTCTTTTTTTCTTGCTTTTTTTGTGCCACTGAGGTCTGTGGGTTTATTTTGTCTGTGCTGCTGTCTGAACATCGAGGTATCCTCAATTGCATGTCTCATACACCATAGCTTCTTATTCTCTACCCTTTTATCTCACTTGTTTTACTCCTTTTTCCTGCCTGTACTTCTTTTTTACCAGTTTAATTTTTAGTTTAGGACCTTTTTTCCCTTTTCTGGACACTTGCATGTTGTTCCTGCATGGAGATCAAACTATCAATTTAAGCTTTTTTGCTGTACGTCGCTTCTCAGGACTTGCAACTAATGATCCAAAGATCGCATGCATATAAGTCTATATTTTTTACATTGCTAATTCATTGTAATCAATAAACAACCATAAATTTTCGCCTGAGCTACATCCCCATGGATGCTTGAATGGCTCACTTGGTTAGAGCTTCATGCGGAAGCAGTGAGTATGCCGAGAGGTCGTGGGTTCGAATCCCACCTTCGCATCCATATTTTCCGCCTTTCTAACCTGGCATGTTACTCGGTATTTGTGCTTGCACGTTTAGGTGTGCTGCGGTGCGTCTGGCCGGTTTCTACCTTGAGTCCTGTTCGTCTCCCCCGTCTTGCGGCGCGGCCATTGCTATTCCTCCCTCTGTTTCTCCTCCTCTCTGGTGGGTTTTGATGCCGTTTACTTTATTGGTCCCCTCCCTTTTAGCAGCTCCCCTAACCTTTAATTTAAACATGCTTTTCCCCGCCGAATCACTGTTAGTCTTGCAATATATGATCATACCGATTCCGCAGTTGACTACATTTGTAAATAAATAAAAACCAATATTAAACTGAGCTACATCCCCATGGATGCTTGAATGGCTCACTTGGTTAGAGCTTCATGCGGAAGCAGTGAGTATGCCGAGAGGTCGTGGGTTCGAATCCCACCTTCGCATCCATATTTTCCGCCTTTCTAACCTGGCATGTTACTCGGTATTTGTGCTTGCACGTTTAGGTGTGCTGCGGTGCGTCTGGCCGGTTTCTACCTTGAGTCCTGTTCGTCTCCCCCGTCTTGCGGCGCGGCCATTGCTATTCCTCCCTCTGTTTCTCCTCCTCTCTGGTGGGTTTTGATGCCGTTTACTTTATTGGTCCCCTCCCTTTTAGCAGCTCCCCTAACCTTTAATTTAAACATGCTTTTCCCCGCCGAATCACTGTTAGTCTTGCAATATATGATCATACCGATTCCGCAGTTGACTACATTTGTAAATAAATAAAAACCAATATTAAACTGAGCTACATCCCCATGGATGCTTGAATGGCTCACTTGGTTAGAGCTTCATGCGGAAGCAGTGAGTATGCCGAGAGGTCGTGGGTTCGAATCCCACCTTCGCATCCATATTTTCCGCCTTTCTAACCTGGCATGTTACTCGGTATTTGTGCTTGCACGTTTAGGTGTGCTGCGGTGCGTCTGGCCGGTTTCTACCTTGAGTCCTGTTCGTCTCCCCCGTCTTGCGGCGCGGCCATTGCTATTCCTCCCTCTGTTTCTCCTCTTCTCTGGTGGGTTTTGATGCCGTTTTCAATACTGGTCCCCTCCCGTTAGCAGCTCCCCTCAACCTTTAATTTAAACATGCTTTTTCCCGCCGAATCACTGTTAGTCTTGCAATATATGATCATACCGATTCCGCAGTTGACTACATTTGTAAATAAATAAAAACCAATATTAAACTGAGCTACATCCCCATCTCTTTCCGTTTTTCATCACTTTTTGCCACCTTCCCCCGGTAAAAAGTATTTCCTCACTATAAAAGCGGTTTATCTCGACAACAAACACTCCAACTAGCCTTCAGTTGTACCAGTTTACTTGCATTTAGTCAACGTACATTGTGTTATAACTTCCAGTTTGTTGGACATCTTTTTCATATTTTATTGAATCTCCAAAGTTTGATAGAATATTTTCAGCCATGCTCAACAATAATCAGCAATTTATGGATTTGAATCAGCTCATCCAAACTGTTCAACAACAACAGCAACAACTGGTCTCTCTCACCGAGCGAGTACAGCAACATGACAATCTCCTTGCTCGCCTGGACCTTTTGGAAAAGGAAAATGGAGAATTGAAAAATCAGTTACAGGCCAAGGACCTTGCAATTGAAAAATTACAGGGCCAACTCTCATCCCGCCGCACCAATCAAGGTGCTCAATCCAGCTCTCAGGTAACACCAACCCAAGAGCTTGTTACTATTCACCAACCCGATGCTACTCAAGGTAGCTACGCATCTGCTGCCCGTAAAGGTGCCCAACATCGTGACCCTGCCCGTACTACCAAGCGACGTCTTGCTGCAGGTCGTATGTTCCAAACCGCCACCACCAAAGGTCAACAAGGATACCAGTATGTGTATCTAGGCCGCTCTGGTAAAATCCTGCGCTCTGAGGTTCGTTACCAACTTCGCCGAGCTGGTATTGATACTGGCCGTGTGTTAGACATCTGTTTCCCTGCCACTGGCGTCATTGGCATCTTGCTCCACATCCAATATGTAGAGGAGTTTCTCGCCTGTATGCGCAAATGTGAAGCTGATCACATTGAAAACTTTCAACCCTTGGATCCCAACAACATTGCTGATCCCAAATATGCTGATCTTGCCATTGAAGAGCGTGAGCAATTGATCTATGAATTCACCAACACCCGTGCTCTGCAAACCCTCTCTTTCCTTCGTCCACTCAACGTTAGTGGCGTTGGCAAATACTTTGTCTCTGCTGGCTGGATCTCTCAAGAAGAGCTAGATATAGCCGTCTCTGAAGCTATCGGTCGTCTTGCCGAGAAGGAGCCCAAAAAGGCTAAATTCTTGTTCAAGCGTCAAAAGGAAGATCATGACAGCAATGGCTCTGCTATGGAACTCTAATGAGTAACATAGCTACTAGTCATACTCCCAATAACAACCCAGTCCACTCCTTTCAAGTCTCTCTCTCCCTTTGGAATGCCAATGGTCTACGTCAATCAACAGTACATGATGTTCTCCATCATGTTCAGAACACTCATGTACTGCTTGTCACTGAAACCTGGCTAACCTCTGGTTCTTTCCCTACTAACTGGTCTCAATTCCACCTCTATGGCTCTAAAGTACCTGGTGCATTTAACCGTGGTTCTGGTGGCATTACTGCCTTTGTCTCTCCTTCCTGTCCTTTCTCTGTCTCTCAACTTCCATCTTACAATGCACACACTTTGTCCCTTAAGGTTGGCACCCTTACGGTTCATTGTGTGTATCTGCCTCCACCCTTATCCTCGGATAAGGTGCTCTCGCTTCTTCGCTCGTTACCCGTAACCAGTGATACCATCCTTTGTGGTGATTTCAATGCTCGCTTTGGATCTCTACTGGGTGATACTAATGCTAATCCTCGTGGTACCTCACTACTGCCATGGCTGGAGGAGTCCTCTTTTTCCATTCTCAATGAGTCTTTAGCATTTGGTACACCCACATTCACAACTTTTCGACGTCAACAAGAGGTTCATAGCATCATTGATCTGTTTCTTACAAACATTGGCGAGGCTGCTCTGTTACATCCTCAACTGGTGGTTGAATCTGATCTGTCTCTTGGCTCTGATCATCGGCTGATGGTACTTACTTTCGAGTATGTGCCCCCTCCCGATGATACTCTTGGTTCTGGTAGCTCTGGTGGTTTGGCCCCTAGACGGCAATGGAAGCTCTCGAAATTGAGGAAAAAGCGGCCTTTGGGCTTGCTTCGTGAATCCTTTCGAACTTCTGTTGCTCCTTTGGTTGGTTCTCTCTCTGGTTTGGTGTCTGCTCCCCCTGGTGTTTGTCCAGATATTGATGCAATCAACGATTCTTTGAATCAATGTTTGTATGAATCTCTGGATAGCTCAATTGGTGTGAAATCTGGTCGTCCTGGCCACTGGAAAAAGTACTGGACACAGGAAATTGAGGATGCTGCTCGTGAAAGAGATACTATGTATAGTAGATGGAGGTGGGCAAGTCGTTTTGCCAAAGTCGAAACATGGAATCTCTATCAAGCTGCTCACAGGCGTTTTCGTTCTCTTGTACAAGCTGCTAAGCGTCGATCGTGGAATCAGTTTTGCTCTGATTTGGAAAAGGATTTTTCGAAAGCTACTGCTGCAATCAAGCGCATTAAAAGAAACAAGGAATGCTCTGCAACGTACAGTCATCCAGACGGTCCAACTGCCTCTGTCAACACAATGGCGTCCCATCTTGCCTCTGTCTATGATGGCTCCCTGTTGAATAATGCGTCTCGCCTTGCTGCTCCGTCCAATTTCTCTGATTTGCCTTATGATGTGTCCACCGCTGATTTGGGTCTATTTGATGCTGATACACTTGTCTCCCTCATTAAGCGTTTGCCAAATGGGAAAGCTCCTGGTCCTGATCATTTGAAAGCTGAAATGCTGAAGGCTCTAGCATCTGACATTGCACCCGTATTGTCTCTGCTCTTTACACTCTGCTCTCAGTGGTCGTATACACCAGCCCTATGGCGACATGCTCAAGTCTTTCCCATTTACAAGAAAGGTGATGTATCTGATCCTGCAAACTTTCGTCCAATTTCGCTTACTTCGGTGATGCGTAAATTGTTCGAATTCTCTCTGATGCCTGCTCTTGATGAACATTCGCCTGCACTTGATGTTGCTCAAGGTGGCTTTCGCCCACAGCGTAGTCCTCTGGATCAAGCCCTCTGTTTACATGACTTGATGCACGACTACTTCCTCACCCACCACCACTACCCTGTGGTTGCTTTCCTAGACATCAAATCAGCGTATGATACCGTGGATCGTCGAGTGATTTGGGATGCTCTCTCTCGTTCCTCTCTGCCTCGTTCAGTTCTCAGTTTGCTCATCCACATGTTCGATGATGTACTCGTGTCTGTGTTGATTGCAAATCACACCTCTGTTCCCTTTTCGCCTGCTACTGGCGTATTGCAGGGTTCAGTGCTCAGCCCTCACTTGTACTCTCTGTACATCAACTCTCTGCCTGCTGTTCTTCGTTCTGCTGTCAGTCGCGGTACTATGGTATCACCACCTGGGATGCCTAGTGTTTGCGTGAATAGCCTGCTCTTTGCTGATGATGTGGCCATATTTGGCTCTCGTACTGATGTGCAAACCATGTTGGATATCGCTTCAGATCACTCGTTCTCTCTTGGCTACAGGTGGAAACCATCAAAATGTGCTTTACTTTGTGCTCCTATTGCCTCTACTCGTCATCCATTGTCTCTATACGGTGAACCTCTTCCTGTGGTAGAGGAATTCACGTATCTTGGTATGCCGTTTAGATATAAAGGTCTGTATGCCCCTGGGATTCTCAATCTGCGTGCTTCTGGTGCTATCAAGACAATGGCATTGTTAAATTCGGTTGGTGTCAATCGAAATGGTTTTTCTCTGTTGCTTTGTGCTCGTTTGTATAAAAGCTTTATTCGTCCCAAACTGGAATACGGCTTAGCTATATCTCATCTCTCTTTCCGTGACTTCAAGGCTCTTGATGCTCTGCAAAATCGATTGGTTGGTATGTTTGTTGGTAGTACATGGTACAATGTTGCCAAACATTTGACCTGTCTTCCCAGCATGAAGCATCGATATAACGTTCTGACAACACGTTATGCCCTTCGTGCTGATACTCTCCCTGATGATTGCTTGTTGGTTCTGCTTCGTCGTGGTTTACTGTACACTCGTCTAGACAGATTTATCTGTCAAAACCCGTTGTATCTAACACTGCCTGATCCGCCGCCATTCACCACTGCTGGTCTTACTGAAGTCTTTGATTCGTATTGGCAAGATCAAGTAGATCGTCAACTTGCTGCTGCTGCTGTTTCTGGTGCTCAGACTCTCCTTCGTGCTTGTCGTCCGTCTGTCTCTCGTCCAGATCCCATCCTGTATCTGCCTATTGGTCGATCTGCTCGTAGTCGTCTTGTGCGGTGGCGTCTTGGACGTTTCACCAATATGCGTGAAGAATGTCCGTGCACTACCGGTGAGTTTATCTCCCGAGATCACTTTCTGACATGTCGTGCTCTGGATCGTACCTTTTTTGATGCTTTGCCACCTGCTCCACCTGGTGTACATCGCATTGACCATGCTCTGAACTGTCTTCCAGACAAAGCTTCAGCTGGTCCACCGTACTTTTGGTCTGCTTTGCTCCTTTTGTTGCATGCCATTGATTGCCTTGTGCATCCTCTGGCTGTGATCCCACCAGATCCAGATCCTGGATCGCTCTGGTTTTCTGCTCATTGATGAACGTTTGTTGTTTTTGCTTTCTCGGTGCGATGCCACGGTGGTAAGTAATTATCAAAGTTCCCATCCGTTGGTCATTCCTCCAGATCAAATCAACAATACCAGTACTCATGCCGATCCTCTGCAACTACCACACTTTCCTTTTTCCCTTTTTCTTCGTTAGTGTCCTCATAAGGGTTTTTTGTACCTGCTACTCTTTTGTTTCTAGAATTCTAGGCTAATGCTCCCATCGAGTGCCCATTGAATTCATGTATATAATAAAAATCAACGTTAAACTGAGCTACATCCCCAACCAATTTTTTTAATACATTGAAGCCCAGTAATATTGAAAAAATTGACCCAACTCTACAATTCCATACAATACATAGCAAGAACATCATTCCAGACGACACCAAAGTAAACCAGGCATTAAGCTCTGCGTCCTCTCTTTCTCCAGGTCAAAAACGGCCAAGTTCCTCAAGATCTCCACCTTTTTTCGCTGTAGATTTCACTCAACAGTTGAAAACAAAGAAAATGACACCCACTCCAACCTCTCATCAGCACCACCATCCACAAACATCAGTTGATATCATCAACATTTCTACTGATTTTGGACCAACAACTCCTCCATCTGCCTCTCCAGCGAGTGAACAGCAACTTTCAACCTTTATGATTGAGGTTCGAAATCGCTTAGCTCGTCTGGAAACCGCCCATGTAGAAATTGAGCGGTTAAAAAACAGCCCTGGCAGAGTCTGAAGCTGCTCGTCACACTCTCGAAGCCAAACTTGCAGCTGCTACTGGTACTACAACTAGCCTGGCTCCCAAACCATCATCATCCCACCCACCTCCTGCCACTACTACCACCACAACAGCACCAGCATCAACTACATGCACCAATGCTACCTCTGCCACCTCTTCGTCTCCAGGAAATCAACCATCTTTTGCTGCCGTCGTTGCATCTAATACAGGTGGCAAAGCGTAAGAAGAAGCCTGCTGCTCGTCCTCCTCCTCCATCTGCCACCAAGGCATCCGCTACTCTTGCTCGTCTTTTTGCTCCTCAAAGTGATACACCATCTGGTTATCAATTTGTGTACTATGCTACTCCTGTCCGCCGTCGTCTTTCTGAGCTGCGTCGCCTTGTTCAAGGCGTAGGATTGAATAACTCTCGTGTGCTGGATATTCAATATCCTGTACAGAATGTGATTTCTTTCCTTGTTCATAATGACTATGTTCTCACCCTCACCAAAGCCATGCATCTCCATGGTCGTGGCTCTTCTCCGTTGATTGACTTTGATCCATGTGATCCAGTCAATCTCAAGGATCCCAAATTTGCTTCTCTCTCTCGTGATCTGCGTGTCCAAAAGGCCATTGAGATCGAAAAACCTTCGCTGCCTCCGTTCGCTGTCTTTTGTCCGTCGCTCTGTCCGTATTTCTGTTGCTCGTTCTTTTCTTTTGTATGATCGCATCAACCAAGCCCAATTTGATGCCATTTTGAAAGAAGAAATGCTTGCTCGTTCCTCCTCCTCTGCTGCTGCTAAACCACCATCCCGATCCTCTGATCAAGAGCGTTTAGCCAAGAAACAACGTTTGAGTTATCTTGGCTACCTCTTGCATCATGATGCTGAAACTGCCTCTCTCTTGGCTTATGCTGTCTCCCCCACTCTCTCTGCTACCAAGGATCTTGAAATGTCAGAGCCTTCTGATAACTGATTGACACCTTGTTGTTAAAATCGTTTTGCTCTCTCATTCCCACTCTCATTGTTTCTGTTTCTGCTGCCTTTGTGGTAGTGTCCGTATTCACTTTGTCCTCCTTCTCTGCTTCTTTCTCGTTTGGTCTTTGTCTCTCTGCTCATTTTGCTATATGCAAATGCCTCGTTTTCTCCTTTTTTTCTTGCTTTTTTTGTGCCACTGAGGTCTGTGGGTTTATTTTGTCTGTGCTGCTGTCTGAACATCGAGGTATCCTCAATTGCATGTCTCATACACCATAGCTTCTTATTCTCTACCCTTTTATCTCACTTGTTTTACTCCTTTTTCCTGCCTGTACTTCTTTTTTACCAGTTTAATTTTTAGTTTAGGACCTTTTTTCCCTTTTCTGGACACTTGCATGTTGTTCCTGCATGGAGATCAAACTATTAATTTAAGCTTTTTTGCTGTACGTCGCTTCTCAGGACTTGCAACTAATGATCCAAAGATCGCATGCATATAAGTCTATATTTTTTACATTGCTAATTCATTGTAATCAATAAACAACCATAAATTTTCGCCTGAGCTACATCCCCACCTTTCTTTCGCTTTTGAAATTTTATATTACGTTCTGCCAAAAATTCAGGTACCACGTGATTAGAAAATTCCAATAAGTGTATCCAAGCAGTAGTAAACAAAGCAGTAATCACCAAACGAGCATACATTAAGTGCCTAGTACTTGAAGTATAACCTGTGAAAACCTCAGCTCGATCGAACAGATATTCATCTTTTTTGAAAAACCCACAAAAAACATCATATTTTTCTTTCGACATCTCAACACCTTTGTATCGATCAACAATGACAATGGACACCGATACACCAGCTACTCTCATGTCGCAGATGGATCTGCAGAGACTAGTATTGACCATGCAACAGGACATCTCTGCCCACAACAGTGCTTTGCAAGAGCTAAATGCCTTGAAAACCACTATTTTGAATCTCCAAAAACAAAATGAATCCCTGACCCAAGAGAATGAGCGTCTGCGTCAGCAACTCAACTCTCAACAAGGTTCCACAACCACTCAAGCGCAACCCAAATCAGGTATTCAACAGCAACCCAAACCTCATTCTTCAGCTACTCAATCCACGCAACAAGCACCCAATGCCACCAAAAAGACTCCCAACAACTCTTGGACCGAAGTAATCAAACGTTCCAAAAAGGTTCGCAACCCTGCCGATGTAACTGACAAACATCGCCAAGCTATTACTCGTGGTTTTAACTTGGCTCCTGAAGGGCCCAAAGGCTACACAACGGTGTACTTTAACCGCTCTCGCCGCTTCACTCGCACTGAAGTCCGCAACAACTTGCATCTGATCAAAGCTGATGCTTCTCGTATCATTGATGTAACGTTCCCTGCTAGAAACATCATTGGCGTCCTAGTCCCATTTGCAATACAAGGACAACCTCGTCTCCATTCTCACCAAGAACAACATCAATGTTGTGGAAGGCTTTGATCCTACTGATCCCAAACACCTCGCTGACCCCAAGTTTAAAGAGATGTCCCTCTCTAAGCGTGAGGATGCTGCCTTTGACCTGCAAATCAATCGTTGTGCCAAGTCTCTTGTCTACCTTGCCAATCGTCGTTCTCGTCTTTTTTGCTTCTGTTGCTAATCACTTTTTGGAAAATGGTTGGACCACCACTGAATACATTGATTCTGTCGCCCCTGTCAATAACATCTTTGGCTCTTCTGGTTTCAAGAAAAGCTCTGGCTCATCTGATTGTTGACATGTCTGATTCCGACGAAGAAGAGTATTAATGATTGAGAGTCCTCTCAGTCATTATACATCCTCCTCGCTCCCTGACCATCCTCTCTCTGCTTCTAATCCGTCCTCATC
The DNA here is from genome assembly GCF_035048745.1 of Mucor velutinosus. NCBI lineage: Eukaryota > Fungi > Mucoromycota > Mucoromycetes > Mucorales > Mucoraceae > Mucor > Mucor velutinosus. The sequence goes on along the minus strand of NW_027041932.1, from coordinate 3,141 downwards.
AATACCAACTATACTCAATAACACTATACCTACTACTCCTCCTCCTCCTACAGCTTTGGCTCCAGTCATTAATAGCGCTTCTCAACTCACTCCACTCACCATTGGCCTCTGGAACGCTCGCGGTCTCAGAGATACCACCATTGATGATGTTCTCCGTTATTGCCAATCCTTCTCTGTGCTGTTCATTACCGAAACATGGCTGAACCGCCATCCCATCCGACTACCCACCAATTGGCAGCAAATTCCACTTACCTGGCGTCACTGTCGCAGGCGGTGGTCGTGGCTCTCGTGGCATTACATGCTTAATCAACCCTTCCTGTCCCCTTACAGCATTCCAGACGCCTTTGCCCTCTGCTCTTCAAGAGTTTGCTTTGGGTATTCAACTTGGTCGTGAACTTCGGCTCATTTGTCTGTATATACCACCTGAGCAAGCGGATCTCTATACTGAAAATGTCTCTTCCATCCTGAATGCGATCCCGTTGGATCATGACACAATCATCTGTGGCGATCTGAATGCCCGCATGGGTAGCTTTGTTTGGTGACTCCTCTACAAATAACCGTGGTCGTCTACTTCAAGAGTACTGTGGCCGATAATCAATTAAACGTTTTGAACTGTCAATTAGCCCACTCTACACCTACCTTTGAGGACCGTCGTAGTGGGCGGAATGTAAGTAGCATTGTCGATTACTACATCTCAAATGTAGAATCACTTTCCTTTGCCTCTCTGGATACCTCATCTCCACCTTCTTCCTCCTCAATTAGTATTTACTCTGACTTGTCTTTGGGATCTGATCATAAACTGATGTCTCTGACGTTTGATTACCACTCAAACGAACCTGCTCTTGCTATGCCTGCTACGCCATCACCATCACCTCGTCTCCTATGGAAGCTCTCACGTCTACAAGAAACGGATGTACGCAATTTGTATGCACAACGCTTTACAGCCCTCTCTCAACCGTTGCTACAACAGCTGATCTCGCTTGTGCGCTCACCACCTGATACACAACCTCCAATCGATACCCTCAACAGTGATCTCACCAATTGTATATATCAGGCACTGGATGAATCCGTTACTCGGCAATCCCAGCGACCCAACTTTTGGAAGAAATTCTGGACCCTCGATCTTCAACGGCTCTGTGATCATCGTGAAGCTCTCTATCGTAAATATCGTCGTTGTCCCGCTTCATTGGACAAGGCATATTGGTGGAATCAACATGTGGAAGCACATCAAAAGTTCAAACAGGCCCTTCGTAGAGCTAAACAGGTTTCGTGGCACGCATTCTGTGAATCTTTATTCAAGCAAGACTTTTCAAAGGCCATGTCAAAAATCAAGTTGATCAAATCCAGACGACAAAGACAATCAGGGTATCTACATGTGGACGGTGCTCAAGCTGGTGCTAATGCTATGCGTGATCACCTTGCTACCATTTATGCTGGATCCAATCTCCCAACAAATCGACCTCCATGCCCTTTTGCTACACATGGTAGACATCTGCCATATGGTGTTCCTCCTCCTCAGTCAGCCTCCCATCTTGGTGGTACTCGTCTGGCAAATGGTGACATCAGTACATTGAATCCGCATGCTTCTCCTTTCATCCCATCATACCTCTCACATAGAACTCTACCACATGATGACTCTGACCCAACACGTCGTGTTGTCTCAGCATCGGTCCACAACGAAGCTTTTGACGAGATTATTAGTATTGACCATATCATTCAGCAGATCAAGTCGTTGCCATACCGTAAAGCACCTGGCCGTGATTCAATTCGTGGTGAAATGCTGAAACCCATTCAGAAACCACTTGCCACTGTTCTGTCATACCTCTTTGCTCTGACCTATCAATGGTCTTACACACCAGCGGATTGGCGTCATGGTAATGTTTGTAGCATCTACAAGAAGGGACCTGTCACGGAGGCATCAAGCTTTCGGCCCATCTCATTGACTAGTACACTGAGAAAACTCTTTGAAATGTGCCTTGCTCCCCTTGTCCTCACCATTTCACCACCATTAGACGTAGCCCAGAATGGTTTCCGATCCGCAAGAAGTGCACTTGATAGTGCTCTTAGTCTCCAAGACTTAATGAAAGACTACCAGAACCAACACTACCACTGGCCAACTGTGTGCTTCCTTGATATAAGAGTGCCTATGATGTTGTTGATCGCCGTGTGATCTGGAATTCGCTGCTCTCTGCCAATGCTCCAATGCCACTTGTCTCATTGCTCTCCAATTTGTTTGACGATGTTTCTATTTCAGTGCTGAATCAGCAATGCGTGTCCAAGAACTCTCACTGCATACTGGATTGCTTCAAGGCTCCACCCTTAGTTCCCTTATTCAGTATCTTTTCAACTCACTGCCAGCTTTGTTGCGTCAAGCTGCATCGTCCTCTCACCACTCGTGTCATGTCAACATCACCATCATGTGCTCCCCTCCTCTTTGGTCCGTCCATAACACCCACTCATGCTACTAATATTGCTATTAATGCTTTATTGTATGCTGATGATGTTGCTATTCTAGGTTCTGCTCGTGAAGTAAAACAGATGCTGACACTAGCTGAATCACATTCCCTTGCACTTGGGTATCGCTGGGCTCCTGCCAAATGTGCTATCATCAATCCACGTCCTCCACCTCATCTACCTTTCTTGACCTGACCTTGTATGGAGAATGTCTTCCTGTTGTCGATGAATTTGTGTATCTCGGTATTCCATTTGACCGCAAGGGCATCTGCACAACATCTATTGTTCAAGAAAATGTCAGCGTGGTACCATGGCTTCAATGGCTCAGCTTAACTCCATTGGATGCAATCGTTCTGGCTTCCCTCTGCTCTTCTCCACCAAATTGTATGCTTCATTCATCAGACCCAAACTGGAATTGGTATTGGCATTGCCAATATGCGTGTTGCTGATTTCAAGGCTCTTGAAAAGGTCCAAGATACGTGCCTCCGCATGATATTTGGTGGCCATCGTGCTGCTTCCACCATGGTGTTTCGACACATGACAAATCTGCCTCTGATGCGACAACGTGTGCCTATACTGGTGACTCATTCTGCTTGCGTTCACAATTCCTCCAGAAGATGGCCTTGCTGATACTGCTCCTCTGATTCCATAACCTGGTTCATCTTTGAAAAGATTAAAAAAGCAACA
>NW_027041931.1:0-31918 GCF_035048745.1 Mucor velutinosus | reverse complement strand
AAAAAAAGTAATTGTCAGTGCAAAACAAACTAACGGTGCAAAACAAAAGCGTTGTCTGCTTGTGAATATCAGTAACTGCAAAAATTCCATCTCGCTAACCACAACTGTCTGAGGTATACTCTACTATTATAATCACTATCTAATCGCATGTGCAATACCTCCTCCTCAACTCTGTACATCGTTGAGGATTTACTGTCATTGTAATCCGGTGTAATTGTTAGTAATAACCCTTTTTTTTTAACATTACTCATACCGACTATAGATAAGTACAAACTATAGACAGTAAGTGAAGCGACATCACATATTCCAGTCATAATTTTGGCGTGGTACCTGTAAAAACGGTCCAATATGGCTTGTAACTGAGAGCATGGGCTATACCTTGGAATCATCGCTCGCCTCTTTTCTCTATTCGGTTTTGTTTCTCTTTTGATTTCTCTTTGAATTTCGAATTGAAATTCGCTTGAAAGTAGGATGGTCGTATGAGGAAGCTTGCGATAAAAAACGGCAGTGTAATTATTAGATTTTAGATGAAAGGATTATTGGAAATAAGACAATGTTGAAGACAAGTGATTATGAGTAATAAATGGATGGATGGAATGTTGGGAAAGGTTGTATTCAAAACCGTTTGTTGATGATATCTTGCTGTTGTATTATGGTTTGGCAAGGGTTGAAGGTTGTGCTTCGGATCTCAGCAAGAAGAGGAGGAAGGAACAGCTTTTTTCGCATCCTATGTTGATGGTGGCGACTTTATATCAGAAAGATGAAATGCCTACTTTGAGGAGGGGTTGTCAAACATGTAAAGGGATTTTCAGATGCTACATGCATTGGTTGCCAAATAATTACAGCGGGGTGAAATGTAGAGTAAAGCAATATAGAAAGGCTAGTGTTTCGACGCTATTCTTTGTTCAAATGTCAAAACTCAACCAAGCATTGATTAAGTCTTGCTGCTCTGTGTTGCTCTACAAAATGAGGCCTCATTTAAGTATCTGCAAAAGCTTCCTTGCGAAAAATTGGGGTTTGGACTTCCAAACTGGATTTTACACTGGCAAAAAAAAAAACTCCCGTTTTCCTTTTATAATAGCATGGAAACGTCCATGTGGTGCTCCACTGTAGCAAAAAGCTAGCCTTGATCGGTGGATTTTGGACAGCAAATACACAATTTTAAACAAAATCATGAAGAAAACGTACATTTAAAGACTTAAAGCCTTTTCAGAAATAATAGATCCAGAGTAGAGCTATCGAATGGTTTTTGTTTTACGTAAATACAATGTATCTTCCCGAGATATGATCAAAAAATTTCCTCGTGCAAAATCATCGACTTTTGGCCAGAATTTGCCTGTAATAGCAAGGCGAAAATCTGGATGACAATTTTTTTGGATGTATAAATCTGTGAATATCTCCTGATAGCGACATGCTAGAGTTTTGAGACAGGGCTCATTCGAAAAGATTTCGTTTGCTCTACACCATGATAGGTATTAAAAGTAAAGTTTTGATGATAAAAATGTGGCAATGTATTAAAAGCCATCAAAAAATTGCAAAAGCTATCCTATCAAAAATCAGGCTAATAACTTGGGCTAATCCACTTAAAAGTGGTATCATTCGATTTTCCTCTGAATTCTACCCTAAGTTTGGTTTAGCTGGAAGCGGTGTTTATCATCATAATCGCATGGTATTGAGGTTGAAAGACTTTAGATATCTATGGATCCTTATTTTTGAGCAATATAAAGGCTGGGCTATGGATATTTTGAAATACCGTTTTTGCAGTGTGTGGCTAAATTGGAACGCAAAAATTTGCTACCTTTGTTAAATACAGCCTCTTAATTACAATTGACCGATCGATAAACAAGGTGTTGGCAAACCTTGCGGTAGAAACTGCTAACCCCAATCTTGCTTTGCTGTCCTGTAAGCAAGCTGTCAAGTCTCCAGTGCTTACTCCATATTATATTGAGACTAGTGACGGTTTCCAACCTCAATCTTTTATTATTAGCATTTTTTCCTTTTTATATTACTAGCGTTTTCCCCCCCCCCCTTTTTTTAATTATTTTGCAAACCTTTTACTGATGAAACAAGGCTATCTTTGTTGATGGAACTAAAGCAAGTATGATTGACAGCAGCTCAGTAGACGTAGGATACAATGTTAACGCGTTTTGTACTGTAGCTATACTGTGAATTGTTCTATTTTGGGACCCATTTCTAGTCTTTTGCTGCTTATTTGATGGTGCTCGCTTTGATGGTCTATTGTTGCTTCTGCGGTCTTTCTCTGGTGTTTGTGTATCCTTTGGTCTGATGTCTGCTGTATGCTGGCTTTCTGGTCTATTATCTTGGGTTGTGGTGGTAAATGGTAAGTATCTTTTTTCATCTGGTCGCAATAATATAAACTTCTTTGGACGTTTGTATTATTGCTTCCTTTCTCGTGATAATGCATTCATAATGTTTGCGTTGTTGCGTTTTTTTTTTTCTTTCTTTGTTGGCTGTGATATGATCAGCTCAACAAATAACTGTAATGTTGTTGCTTCGTATATATGAACAACAAGCATCATGCACTGTTATATTCTTGTATTACCGCTGTAATACTTTGTTATATGGCCGTGGGTTGTTGTTTGTGTTGCCTCTGTTGCTTCATATGAAACAATATTAGTTGTTATGTTGTATTACACACTCATACTACTGCTGTTGCTCCTGCAACTGTGCATGTTTGTGTTGCTTTACATCAGATTATTACCATACACGTTGCTCATGTATGTATTTCTGTTGCAACAACAATGAGCTGTTATAAACATCTTTGATTTTGTATTTGCTATGCTTTTCTTTGACTCATTGCGCGTGAGTATCCTTTTTTTTTCTTTGCTTACATATACTACTATACTCCTATAGTACTGTAGCATGATGTTGTTTCCTTCCTTTCCTTTTTTTTTCTTTTATTATGTTTCTTTGAAGCATACCTTTTTTTTTACGTTGTGTGGATGTGCCTATCGCTGAAGCTCAACAAGACATTATCCGACACCAGGAGGTAGATAGGCCGCCTCCACTTGGTTATCGCTACTTACTTTAGTGATGATTGAGGGTCTCAATGCCTGAATTTAAAGCTAGGTGGTGTAAGTAAGGCATGCTCTAGCACCTGAGGGAAATTTGATGATAGTAACAGCTATATAGCTATATAGCGGCGCTTAAAATTTTGCCTCACATCAAAACAGGGGGAAACCCTCGCAAAATTTTTTTCAGGTCCGCGGAGTTTTCAAGCGATTTGATTGGCTGAGAGTTTGAAGCACCAAAGGATTCTAGCTAGTTGATCTCCTATCAATTGGTCATTTAAAATTATAATAAAAGGGTAGCCAAATAGATACCATTTAATGCCTACTACTTCATTTAATAGTAAGATAATACGATGCAACTATTCAATCTGGCATTCATTGCACAACAGTTTAATATGATGAGGAAATTGTTTTACATTTATTATGCGGGGAGGTTGTATTGGTACTACTTTAGGGCAGCAGTGTTGTTTACATTGATGTTACAACAGTATTCTGGCCATCCCATTACCAAACAATAGTCAGTTAACTATTGAAAACTATAATAAAACGTTTTATGCTTCAAGGAGTATACCTTTTTCCTTGCTGTCAATGAATAGGGCTTTAGATTCATTTGATTTCACAACTTCTTTTTACAAAAACTGCCTGTACGAGTCAAATGAATCAATTGAACAGCAAATATCTTCTACGGCGGCATTGATTCTAGGCTAATAGTTGCGATAGAAACACTCCTTAACAAAAGAGCTTTTGATTTCGAGGCTAGGTTATCCAAAATTGAGATTTGAGATATTGAAATTCGCTTTGAAAGTAGGATGGTCGTATGAGGAAGCTTGCGATAAAAACGGCAGTGTAATTATTAGATTTTAGATTGAAAGGATTATTGGAAATAAGACAATGTTGAAGACAAGTGATTATGAGTAATAAATGGATGGATGGAATGTTGGGAAAGGTTGTATTCAAAACCGTTTGTTGATGATATCTTGCTGTTGTATTATGGTTTGGCAAAGGGTTGAAGGTTGTGCTTCGGATCTCAGCAAGAAGAGGAGGAAGGAACAGCTTTTTTCGCATCCTATGTTGATGGTGGCGACTTTATATCAGAAAGATGAAATGCCTACTTTGAGGAGGGGTTGTCAAACATGTAAAGGGATTTTCAGATGCTACATGCATTGGTTGCCAAATAATTACAGCGGGTGAAATGTAGAGTAAAGCAATATAGAAAGGCTAGTGTTTCGACGCTATTCTTTGTTCAAATGTCAAAACTCAACCAAGCATTGATTAAGTCTTGCTGCTCTGTGTTTGCTCTACAAAATGAGGCCTCATTTAAGTATCTGCAAAGCTTCCTTGCGAAAAATTGGGGTTTGGACTTCCAAACTGGATTTTACACTGGCAAAAAAAAAAAACTCCCGTTTTCCTTTTAATAATAGCATGGAAACGTCCATGTGGTGCTCCACTGTAGCAAAAGCTAGCCTTGATCGGTGGATTTTGGACAGCAAATACACAATTTTAAACAAAATCATGAAGAAAACGTACATTTAAGACTTAAAGCCTTTTCAGAATAATAGATCCAGAGTAGAGCTATCGAATGGTTTTTGTTTTACGTAAATACAATGTATCTTTCCCGAGATATGATCAAAAATTTCCTCGTGCAAAATCATCGACTTTTGGCCAGAATTTGCCTGTAATAGCAAGGCGAAAATCTGGATGACAATTTTTTTGGATGTATAAATCTGTGAATATCTCCTGATAGCGACATGCTAGAGTTTTGAGACAGGGCTCATTCGAAAAGATTTCGTTTGCTCTACACCATGATAGGTATTAAAAGTAAAGTTTTGATGATAAAAATGTGGCAATGTATTAAAAGCCATCAAAAAATTGCAAAAGCTATCCTATCAAAAATCAGGCTAATAACTTGGGCTAATCCACTTAAAAGTGGTATCATTCGATTTTCCTCTGAATTCTACCCTAAGTTTGGTTTAGCTGGAAGCGGTGTTTATCATCATAATCGCATGGTATTGAGGTTGAAAGACTTTAGATATCTATGGATCCTTATTTTGAGCAATATAAAGGCTGGGCTATGGATATTTTGAAATACCGTTTTTGCAGTGTGTGGCTAAATTGGAACGCAAAATTTGCTACCTTTGTTAAATACAGCCTCTTAATTACAATTGACCGATCGATAAACAAGGTGTTGGCAAACCTTGCGGTAGAAACTGCTAACCCCAATCTTGCTTTGCTGTCCTGTAAGCAAGCTGTCAAGTCTCCAGTGCTTACTCCATATTATATTGAGACTAGTGACGGTTTCCAACCTCAATCTTTTATTATTAGCATTTTTTCCTTTTTATATTACTAGCGTTTTCCCCCCCCCCTTTTTTTAATTATTTTGCAAACCTTTTACTGATGAAACAAGGCTATCTTTGTTGATGGAACTAAAGCAAGTATGATTGACAGCAGCTCAGTAGACGTAGGATACAATGTTAACGCGTTTTGTACTGTAGCTATACTGTGAATTGTTCTATTTTGGGACCCATTTCTAGTCTTTTGCTGCTTATTTGATGGTGCTCGCTTTGATGGTCTATTGTTGCTTCTGCGGTCTTTCTCTGGTGTTTGTGTATCCTTTGGTCTGATGTCTGCTGTATGCTGGCTTTCTGGTCTATTATCTTGGGTTGTGGTGGTAAATGGTAAGTATCTTTTTTCATCTGGTCGCAATAATATAAAACTTCTTTGGACGTTTGTATTATTGCTTCCTTTCTCGTGATAATGCATTCATAATGTTTGCGTTGTTGCGTTTTTTTTTTCTTTCTTTTGTTGGCTGTGATATGATCAGCTCAACAAATAACTGTAATGTTGTTGCTTCGTATATATGAACAACAAGCATCATGCACTGTTATATTCTTGTATTACCGCTGTAATACTTTGTTATATGGCCGTGGGTTGTTGTTTGTGTTGCCTCTGTTGCTTCATATGAAACAATATTAGTTGTTATGTTGTATTACACACTCATACTACTGCTGTTGCTCCTGCAACTGTGCATGTTTGTGTTGCTTTACATCAGATTATTACCATACACGTTGCTCATGTATGTATTTCTGTTGCAACAACAATGAGCTGTTATAAACATCTTTGATTTTGTATTTGCTATGCTTTTCTTTGACTCATTGCGCGTGAGTATCCTTTTTTTTTCTTTGCTTACATATACTACTATACTCCTATAGTACTGTAGCATGATGTTGTTTCCTTCCTTTCCTTTTTTTTCTTTTATTATGTTTCTTTGAAGCATACCTTTTTTTTACGTTGTGTGGATGTGCCTATCGCTGAAGCTCAACAAGACATTATCCGACACCAGGAGGTAGATAGGCCGCCTCCACTTGGTTATCGCTACTTACTTTAGTGATGATTGAGGGTCTCAATGCCTGAATTTAAAGCTAGGTGGTGTAAGTAAGGCATGCTCTAGCACCTGAGGGAAATTTGATGATAGTAACAGCTATATAGCTATATAGCGGCGCTTAAAATTTTGCCTCACATCAAAACAGGGGGAAACCCTCGCAAAATTTTTTTCAGGTCCGCGGAGTTTTCAAGCGATTTGATTGGCTGAGAGTTTGAAGCACCAAAGGATTCTAGCTAGTTGATCTCCTATCAATTGGTCATTTAAAATTATAATAAAAGGGTAGCCAAATAGATACCATTTAATGCCTACTACTTCATTTAATAGTAAGATAATACGATGCAACTATTCAATCTGGCATTCATTGCACAACAGTTTAATATGATGAGGAAATTGTTTTACATTTATTATGCGGGGAGGTTGTATTGGTACTACTTTAGGGCAGCAGTGTTGTTTACATTGATGTTACAACAGTATTCTGGCCATCCCATTACCAAACAATAGTCAGTTAACTATTGAAAACTATAATAAAACGTTTATGCTTCAAGGAGTATACCTTTTTCCTTGCTGTCAATGAATAGGGCTTTAGATTCATTTGATTTCACAACTTCTTTTTACAAAAACTGCCTGTACGAGTCAAATGAATCAATTGAACAGCAAATATCTTCTACGGCGGCATTGATTCTAGGCTAATAGTTGCGATAGAAACACTCCTTAACAAAAGAGCTTTTGATTTCGAGGCTAGGTTATCCAAAATTGAGATTTGAGATATTGAAATTCGCTTTGAAAGTAGGATGGTCGTATGAGGAAGCTTGCGATAAAAACGGCAGTGTAATTATTAGATTTTAGATTGAAAGGATTATTGGAAATAAGACAATGTTGAAGACAAGTGATTATGAGTAATAAATGGATGGATGGAATGTTGGGAAAGGTTGTATTCAAAACCGTTTGTTGATGATATCTTGCTGTTGTATTATGGTTTGGCAAAGGGTTGAAGGTTGTGCTTCGGATCTCAGCAAGAAGAGGAGGAAGGAACAGCTTTTTTCGCATCCTATGTTGATGGTGGCGACTTTATATCAGAAAGATGAAATGCCTACTTTGAGGAGGGGTTGTCAAACATGTAAAGGGATTTTCAGATGCTACATGCATTGGTTGCCAAATAATTACAGCGGGTGAAATGTAGAGTAAAGCAATATAGAAAGGCTAGTGTTTCGACGCTATTCTTTGTTCAAATGTCAAAACTCAACCAAGCATTGATTAAGTCTTGCTGCTCTGTGTTTGCTCTACAAAATGAGGCCTCATTTAAGTATCTGCAAAGCTTCCTTGCGAAAAATTGGGGTTTGGACTTCCAAACTGGATTTTACACTGGCAAAAAAAAAAAACTCCCGTTTTCCTTTTAATAATAGCATGGAAACGTCCATGTGGTGCTCCACTGTAGCAAAAGCTAGCCTTGATCGGTGGATTTTGGACAGCAAATACACAATTTTAAACAAAATCATGAAGAAAACGTACATTTAAGACTTAAAGCCTTTTCAGAATAATAGATCCAGAGTAGAGCTATCGAATGGTTTTTGTTTTACGTAAATACAATGTATCTTTCCCGAGATATGATCAAAAATTTCCTCGTGCAAAATCATCGACTTTTGGCCAGAATTTGCCTGTAATAGCAAGGCGAAAATCTGGATGACAATTTTTTTGGATGTATAAATCTGTGAATATCTCCTGATAGCGACATGCTAGAGTTTTGAGACAGGGCTCATTCGAAAAGATTTCGTTTGCTCTACACCATGATAGGTATTAAAAGTAAAGTTTTGATGATAAAAATGTGGCAATGTATTAAAAGCCATCAAAAAATTGCAAAAGCTATCCTATCAAAAATCAGGCTAATAACTTGGGCTAATCCACTTAAAAGTGGTATCATTCGATTTTCCTCTGAATTCTACCCTAAGTTTGGTTTAGCTGGAAGCGGTGTTTATCATCATAATCGCATGGTATTGAGGTTGAAAGACTTTAGATATCTATGGATCCTTATTTTGAGCAATATAAAGGCTGGGCTATGGATATTTTGAAATACCGTTTTTGCAGTGTGTGGCTAAATTGGAACGCAAAATTTGCTACCTTTGTTAAATACAGCCTCTTAATTACAATTGACCGATCGATAAACAAGGTGTTGGCAAACCTTGCGGTAGAAACTGCTAACCCCAATCTTGCTTTGCTGTCCTGTAAGCAAGCTGTCAAGTCTCCAGTGCTTACTCCATATTATATTGAGACTAGTGACGGTTTCCAACCTCAATCTTTTATTATTAGCATTTTTTCCTTTTTATATTACTAGCGTTTTCCCCCCCCCCCCTTTTTTTAATTATTTTGCAAACCTTTTACTGATGAAACAAGGCTATCTTTGTTGATGGAACTAAAGCAAGTATGATTGACAGCAGCTCAGTAGACGTAGGATACAATGTTAACGCGTTTTGTACTGTAGCTATACTGTGAATTGTTCTATTTTGGGACCCATTTCTAGTCTTTTGCTGCTTATTTGATGGTGCTCGCTTTGATGGTCTATTGTTGCTTCTGCGGTCTTTCTCTGGTGTTTGTGTATCCTTTGGTCTGATGTCTGCTGTATGCTGGCTTTCTGGTCTATTATCTTGGGTTGTGGTGGTAAATGGTAAGTATCTTTTTTCATCTGGTCGCAATAATATAAAACTTCTTTGGACGTTTGTATTATTGCTTCCTTTCTCGTGATAATGCATTCATAATGTTTGCGTTGTTGCGTTTTTTTTTCTTTCTTTTGTTGGCTGTGATATGATCAGCTCAACAAATAACTGTAATGTTGTTGCTTCGTATATATGAACAACAAGCATCATGCACTGTTATATTCTTGTATTACCGCTGTAATACTTTGTTATATGGCCGTGGGTTGTTGTTTGTGTTGCCTCTGTTGCTTCATATGAAACAATATTAGTTGTTATGTTGTATTACACACTCATACTACTGCTGTTGCTCCTGCAACTGTGCATGTTTGTGTTGCTTTACATCAGATTATTACCATACACGTTGCTCATGTATGTATTTCTGTTGCAACAACAATGAGCTGTTATAAACATCTTTGATTTTGTATTTGCTATGCTTTTCTTTGACTCATTGCGCGTGAGTATCCTTTTTTTTTCTTTGCTTACATATACTACTATACTCCTATAGTACTGTAGCATGATGTTGTTTCCTTCCTTTCCTTTTTTTTTCTTTTATTATGTTTCTTTGAAGCATACCTTTTTTTTACGTTGTGTGGATGTGCCTATCGCTGAAGCTCAACAAGACATTATCCGACACCAGGAGGTAGATAGGCCGCCTCCACTTGGTTATCGCTACTTACTTTAGTGATGATTGAGGGTCTCAATGCCTGAATTTAAAGCTAGGTGGTGTAAGTAAGGCATGCTCTAGCACCTGAGGGAAATTTGATGATAGTAACAGCTATATAGCTATATAGCGGCGCTTAAAATTTTGCCTCACATCAAAACAGGGGGAAACCCTCGCAAAATTTTTTTCAGGTCCGCGGAGTTTTCAAGCGATTTGATTGGCTGAGAGTTTGAAGCACCAAAGGATTCTAGCTAGTTGATCTCCTATCAATTGGTCATTTAAAATTATAATAAAAGGGTAGCCAAATAGATACCATTTAATGCCTACTACTTCATTTAATAGTAAGATAATACGATGCAACTATTCAATCTGGCATTCATTGCACAACAGTTTAATATGATGAGGAAATTGTTTTACATTTATTATGCGGGGAGGTTGTATTGGTACTACTTTAGGGCAGCAGTGTTGTTTACATTGATGTTACAACAGTATTCTGGCCATCCCATTACCAAACAATAGTCAGTTAACTATTGAAAACTATAATAAAACGTTTTATGCTTCAAGGAGTATACCTTTTTCCTTGCTGTCAATGAATAGGGCTTTAGATTCATTTGATTTCACAACTTCTTTTTACAAAAACTGCCTGTACGAGTCAAATGAATCAATTGAACAGCAAATATCTTCTACGGCGGCATTGATTCTAGGCTAATAGTTGCGATAGAAACACTCCTTAACAAAAGAGCTTTTGATTTCGAGGCTAGGTTATCCAAAATTGAGATTTGAGATATTGAAATTCGCTTTGAAAGTAGGATGGTCGTATGAGGAAGCTTGCGATAAAAACGGCAGTGTAATTATTAGATTTTAGATTGAAAGGATTATTGGAAATAAGACAATGTTGAAGACAAGTGATTATGAGTAATAAATGGATGGATGGAATGTTGGGAAAGGTTGTATTCAAAACCGTTTGTTGATGATATCTTGCTGTTGTATTATGGTTTGGCAAAGGGTTGAAGGTTGTGCTTCGGATCTCAGCAAGAAGAGGAGGAAGGAACAGCTTTTTTCGCATCCTATGTTGATGGTGGCGACTTTATATCAGAAAGATGAAATGCCTACTTTGAGGAGGGGTTGTCAAACATGTAAAGGGATTTTCAGATGCTACATGCATTGGTTGCCAAATAATTACAGCGGGTGAAATGTAGAGTAAAGCAATATAGAAAGGCTAGTGTTTCGACGCTATTCTTTGTTCAAATGTCAAAACTCAACCAAGCATTGATTAAGTCTTGCTGCTCTGTGTTTGCTCTACAAAATGAGGCCTCATTTAAGTATCTGCAAAGCTTCCTTGCGAAAAATTGGGGTTTGGACTTCCAAACTGGATTTTACACTGGCAAAAAAAAAAAACTCCCGTTTTCCTTTTAATAATAGCATGGAAACGTCCATGTGGTGCTCCACTGTAGCAAAAGCTAGCCTTGATCGGTGGATTTTGGACAGCAAATACACAATTTTAAACAAAATCATGAAGAAAACGTACATTTAAGACTTAAAGCCTTTTCAGAATAATAGATCCAGAGTAGAGCTATCGAATGGTTTTTGTTTTACGTAAATACAATGTATCTTTCCCGAGATATGATCAAAAATTTCCTCGTGCAAAATCATCGACTTTTGGCCAGAATTTGCCTGTAATAGCAAGGCGAAAATCTGGATGACAATTTTTTTGGATGTATAAATCTGTGAATATCTCCTGATAGCGACATGCTAGAGTTTTGAGACAGGGCTCATTCGAAAAGATTTCGTTTGCTCTACACCATGATAGGTATTAAAAGTAAAGTTTTGATGATAAAAATGTGGCAATGTATTAAAAGCCATCAAAAAATTGCAAAAGCTATCCTATCAAAAATCAGGCTAATAACTTGGGCTAATCCACTTAAAAGTGGTATCATTCGATTTTCCTCTGAATTCTACCCTAAGTTTGGTTTAGCTGGAAGCGGTGTTTATCATCATAATCGCATGGTATTGAGGTTGAAAGACTTTAGATATCTATGGATCCTTATTTTGAGCAATATAAAGGCTGGGCTATGGATATTTTGAAATACCGTTTTTGCAGTGTGTGGCTAAATTGGAACGCAAAATTTGCTACCTTTGTTAAATACAGCCTCTTAATTACAATTGACCGATCGATAAACAAGGTGTTGGCAAACCTTGCGGTAGAAACTGCTAACCCCAATCTTGCTTTGCTGTCCTGTAAGCAAGCTGTCAAGTCTCCAGTGCTTACTCCATATTATATTGAGACTAGTGACGGTTTCCAACCTCAATCTTTTATTATTAGCATTTTTTCCTTTTTATATTACTAGCGTTTTCCCCCCCCCCCTTTTTTTAATTATTTTGCAAACCTTTTACTGATGAAACAAGGCTATCTTTGTTGATGGAACTAAAGCAAGTATGATTGACAGCAGCTCAGTAGACGTAGGATACAATGTTAACGCGTTTTGTACTGTAGCTATACTGTGAATTGTTCTATTTTGGGACCCATTTCTAGTCTTTTGCTGCTTATTTGATGGTGCTCGCTTTGATGGTCTATTGTTGCTTCTGCGGTCTTTCTCTGGTGTTTGTGTATCCTTTGGTCTGATGTCTGCTGTATGCTGGCTTTCTGGTCTATTATCTTGGGTTGTGGTGGTAAATGGTAAGTATCTTTTTTCATCTGGTCGCAATAATATAAAACTTCTTTGGACGTTTGTATTATTGCTTCCTTTCTCGTGATAATGCATTCATAATGTTTGCGTTGTTGCGTTTTTTTTTTCTTTCTTTTGTTGGCTGTGATATGATCAGCTCAACAAATAACTGTAATGTTGTTGCTTCGTATATATGAACAACAAGCATCATGCACTGTTATATTCTTGTATTACCGCTGTAATACTTTGTTATATGGCCGTGGGTTGTTGTTTGTGTTGCCTCTGTTGCTTCATATGAAACAATATTAGTTGTTATGTTGTATTACACACTCATACTACTGCTGTTGCTCCTGCAACTGTGCATGTTTGTGTTGCTTTACATCAGATTATTACCATACACGTTGCTCATGTATGTATTTCTGTTGCAACAACAATGAGCTGTTATAAACATCTTTGATTTTGTATTTGCTATGCTTTTCTTTGACTCATTGCGCGTGAGTATCCTTTTTTTTTCTTTGCTTACATATACTACTATACTCCTATAGTACTGTAGCATGATGTTGTTTCCTTCCTTTCCTTTTTTTTTCTTTTATTATGTTTCTTTGAAGCATACCTTTTTTTTACGTTGTGTGGATGTGCCTATCGCTGAAGCTCAACAAGACATTATCCGACACCAGGAGGTAGATAGGCCGCCTCCACTTGGTTATCGCTACTTACTTTA
Organism: Mucor velutinosus; assembly: GCF_035048745.1. NCBI lineage: Eukaryota > Fungi > Mucoromycota > Mucoromycetes > Mucorales > Mucoraceae > Mucor > Mucor velutinosus. Next base: position 18,769 of record NW_027041931.1, on the reverse strand, counting down.
GTGATGATTGAGGGTCTCAATGCCTGAATTTAAAGCTAGGTGGTGTAAGTAAGGCATGCTCTAGCACCTGAGGGAAATTTGATGATAGTAACAGCTATATAGCTATATAGCGGCGCTTAAAATTTTGCCTCACATCAAAACAGGGGGAAACCCTCGCAAAATTTTTTTCAGGTCCGCGGAGTTTTCAAGCGATTTGATTGGCTGAGAGTTTGAAGCACCAAAGGATTCTAGCTAGTTGATCTCCTATCAATTGGTCATTTAAAATTATAATAAAAGGGTAGCCAAATAGATACCATTTAATGCCTACTACTTCATTTAATAGTAAGATAATACGATGCAACTATTCAATCTGGCATTCATTGCACAACAGTTTAATATGATGAGGAAATTGTTTTACATTTATTATGCGGGGAGGTTGTATTGGTACTACTTTAGGGCAGCAGTGTTGTTTACATTGATGTTACAACAGTATTCTGGCCATCCCATTACCAAACAATAGTCAGTTAACTATTGAAAACTATAATAAAACGTTTTATGCTTCAAGGAGTATACCTTTTTCCTTGCTGTCAATGAATAGGGCTTTAGATTCATTTGATTTCACAACTTCTTTTTACAAAAACTGCCTGTACGAGTCAAATGAATCAATTGAACAGCAAATATCTTCTACGGCGGCATTGATTCTAGGCTAATAGTTGCGATAGAAACACTCCTTAACAAAAGAGCTTTTGATTTCGAGGCTAGGTTATCCAAAATTGAGATTTGAGATATTGAAATTCGCTTTGAAAGTAGGATGGTCGTATGAGGAAGCTTGCGATAAAAACGGCAGTGTAATTATTAGATTTTAGATTGAAAGGATTATTGGAAATAAGACAATGTTGAAGACAAGTGATTATGAGTAATAAATGGATGGATGGAATGTTGGGAAAGGTTGTATTCAAAACCGTTTGTTGATGATATCTTGCTGTTGTATTATGGTTTGGCAAAGGGTTGAAGGTTGTGCTTCGGATCTCAGCAAGAAGAGGAGGAAGGAACAGCTTTTTTCGCATCCTATGTTGATGGTGGCGACTTTATATCAGAAAGATGAAATGCCTACTTTGAGGAGGGGTTGTCAAACATGTAAAGGGATTTTCAGATGCTACATGCATTGGTTGCCAAATAATTACAGCGGGTGAAATGTAGAGTAAAGCAATATAGAAAGGCTAGTGTTTCGACGCTATTCTTTGTTCAAATGTCAAAACTCAACCAAGCATTGATTAAGTCTTGCTGCTCTGTGTTTGCTCTACAAAATGAGGCCTCATTTAAGTATCTGCAAAGCTTCCTTGCGAAAAATTGGGGTTTGGACTTCCAAACTGGATTTTACACTGGCAAAAAAAAAAAACTCCCGTTTTCCTTTTAATAATAGCATGGAAACGTCCATGTGGTGCTCCACTGTAGCAAAAGCTAGCCTTGATCGGTGGATTTTGGACAGCAAATACACAATTTTAAACAAAATCATGAAGAAAACGTACATTTAAGACTTAAAGCCTTTTCAGAATAATAGATCCAGAGTAGAGCTATCGAATGGTTTTTGTTTTACGTAAATACAATGTATCTTTCCCGAGATATGATCAAAAATTTCCTCGTGCAAAATCATCGACTTTTGGCCAGAATTTGCCTGTAATAGCAAGGCGAAAATCTGGATGACAATTTTTTTGGATGTATAAATCTGTGAATATCTCCTGATAGCGACATGCTAGAGTTTTGAGACAGGGCTCATTCGAAAAGATTTCGTTTGCTCTACACCATGATAGGTATTAAAAGTAAAGTTTTGATGATAAAAATGTGGCAATGTATTAAAAGCCATCAAAAAATTGCAAAAGCTATCCTATCAAAAATCAGGCTAATAACTTGGGCTAATCCACTTAAAAGTGGTATCATTCGATTTTCCTCTGAATTCTACCCTAAGTTTGGTTTAGCTGGAAGCGGTGTTTATCATCATAATCGCATGGTATTGAGGTTGAAAGACTTTAGATATCTATGGATCCTTATTTTGAGCAATATAAAGGCTGGGCTATGGATATTTTGAAATACCGTTTTTGCAGTGTGTGGCTAAATTGGAACGCAAAATTTGCTACCTTTGTTAAATACAGCCTCTTAATTACAATTGACCGATCGATAAACAAGGTGTTGGCAAACCTTGCGGTAGAAACTGCTAACCCCAATCTTGCTTTGCTGTCCTGTAAGCAAGCTGTCAAGTCTCCAGTGCTTACTCCATATTATATTGAGACTAGTGACGGTTTCCAACCTCAATCTTTTATTATTAGCATTTTTTCCTTTTTATATTACTAGCGTTTTCCCCCCCCCCCCTTTTTTTAATTATTTTGCAAACCTTTTACTGATGAAACAAGGCTATCTTTGTTGATGGAACTAAAGCAAGTATGATTGACAGCAGCTCAGTAGACGTAGGATACAATGTTAACGCGTTTTGTACTGTAGCTATACTGTGAATTGTTCTATTTTGGGACCCATTTCTAGTCTTTTGCTGCTTATTTGATGGTGCTCGCTTTGATGGTCTATTGTTGCTTCTGCGGTCTTTCTCTGGTGTTTGTGTATCCTTTGGTCTGATGTCTGCTGTATGCTGGCTTTCTGGTCTATTATCTTGGGTTGTGGTGGTAAATGGTAAGTATCTTTTTTCATCTGGTCGCAATAATATAAAACTTCTTTGGACGTTTGTATTATTGCTTCCTTTCTCGTGATAATGCATTCATAATGTTTGCGTTGTTGCGTTTTTTTTTTTCTTTCTTTTGTTGGCTGTGATATGATCAGCTCAACAAATAACTGTAATGTTGTTGCTTCGTATATATGAACAACAAGCATCATGCACTGTTATATTCTTGTATTACCGCTGTAATACTTTGTTATATGGCCGTGGGTTGTTGTTTGTGTTGCCTCTGTTGCTTCATATGAAACAATATTAGTTGTTATGTTGTATTACACACTCATACTACTGCTGTTGCTCCTGCAACTGTGCATGTTTGTGTTGCTTTACATCAGATTATTACCATACACGTTGCTCATGTATGTATTTCTGTTGCAACAACAATGAGCTGTTATAAACATCTTTGATTTTGTATTTGCTATGCTTTTCTTTGACTCATTGCGCGTGAGTATCCTTTTTTTTCTTTGCTTACATATACTACTATACTCCTATAGTACTGTAGCATGATGTTGTTTCCTTCCTTTCCTTTTTTTTTCTTTATTATGTTTCTTTGAAGCATACCTTTTTTTTACGTTGTGTGGATGTGCCTATCGCTGAAGCTCAACAAGACATTATCCGACACCAGGAGGTAGATAGGCCGCCTCCACTTGGTTATCGCTACTTACTTTAGTGATGATTGAGGGTCTCAATGCCTGAATTTAAAGCTAGGTGGTGTAAGTAAGGCATGCTCTAGCACCTGAGGGAAATTTGATGATAGTAACAGCTATATAGCTATATAGCGGCGCTTAAAATTTTGCCTCACATCAAAACAGGGGGAAACCCTCGCAAAATTTTTTTCAGGTCCGCGGAGTTTTCAAGCGATTTGATTGGCTGAGAGTTTGAAGCACCAAAGGATTCTAGCTAGTTGATCTCCTATCAATTGGTCATTTAAAATTATAATAAAAGGGTAGCCAAATAGATACCATTTAATGCCTACTACTTCATTTAATAGTAAGATAATACGATGCAACTATTCAATCTGGCATTCATTGCACAACAGTTTAATATGATGAGGAAATTGTTTTACATTTATTATGCGGGGAGGTTGTATTGGTACTACTTTAGGGCAGCAGTGTTGTTTACATTGATGTTACAACAGTATTCTGGCCATCCCATTACCAAACAATAGTCAGTTAACTATTGAAAACTATAATAAAACGTTTTATGCTTCAAGGAGTATACCTTTTTCCTTGCTGTCAATGAATAGGGCTTTAGATTCATTTGATTTCACAACTTCTTTTTACAAAAACTGCCTGTACGAGTCAAATGAATCAATTGAACAGCAAATATCTTCTACGGCGGCATTGATTCTAGGCTAATAGTTGCGATAGAAACACTCCTTAACAAAAGAGCTTTTGATTTCGAGGCTAGGTTATCCAAAATTGAGATTTGAGATATTGAAATTCGCTTTGAAAGTAGGATGGTCGTATGAGGAAGCTTGCGATAAAAACGGCAGTGTAATTATTAGATTTTAGATTGAAAGGATTATTGGAAATAAGACAATGTTGAAGACAAGTGATTATGAGTAATAAATGGATGGATGGAATGTTGGGAAAGGTTGTATTCAAAACCGTTTGTTGATGATATCTTGCTGTTGTATTATGGTTTGGCAAAGGGTTGAAGGTTGTGCTTCGGATCTCAGCAAGAAGAGGAGGAAGGAACAGCTTTTTTCGCATCCTATGTTGATGGTGGCGACTTTATATCAGAAAGATGAAATGCCTACTTTGAGGAGGGGTTGTCAAACATGTAAAGGGATTTTCAGATGCTACATGCATTGGTTGCCAAATAATTACAGCGGGTGAAATGTAGAGTAAAGCAATATAGAAAGGCTAGTGTTTCGACGCTATTCTTTGTTCAAATGTCAAAACTCAACCAAGCATTGATTAAGTCTTGCTGCTCTGTGTTTGCTCTACAAAATGAGGCCTCATTTAAGTATCTGCAAAGCTTCCTTGCGAAAAATTGGGGTTTGGACTTCCAAACTGGATTTTACACTGGCAAAAAAAAAAAACTCCCGTTTTCCTTTTAATAATAGCATGGAAACGTCCATGTGGTGCTCCACTGTAGCAAAAGCTAGCCTTGATCGGTGGATTTTGGACAGCAAATACACAATTTTAAACAAAATCATGAAGAAAACGTACATTTAAGACTTAAAGCCTTTTCAGAATAATAGATCCAGAGTAGAGCTATCGAATGGTTTTTGTTTTACGTAAATACAATGTATCTTTCCCGAGATATGATCAAAAATTTCCTCGTGCAAAATCATCGACTTTTGGCCAGAATTTGCCTGTAATAGCAAGGCGAAAATCTGGATGACAATTTTTTTGGATGTATAAATCTGTGAATATCTCCTGATAGCGACATGCTAGAGTTTTGAGACAGGGCTCATTCGAAAAGATTTCGTTTGCTCTACACCATGATAGGTATTAAAAGTAAAGTTTTGATGATAAAAATGTGGCAATGTATTAAAAGCCATCAAAAAATTGCAAAAGCTATCCTATCAAAAATCAGGCTAATAACTTGGGCTAATCCACTTAAAAGTGGTATCATTCGATTTTCCTCTGAATTCTACCCTAAGTTTGGTTTAGCTGGAAGCGGTGTTTATCATCATAATCGCATGGTATTGAGGTTGAAAGACTTTAGATATCTATGGATCCTTATTTTGAGCAATATAAAGGCTGGGCTATGGATATTTTGAAATACCGTTTTTGCAGTGTGTGGCTAAATTGGAACGCAAAATTTGCTACCTTTGTTAAATACAGCCTCTTAATTACAATTGACCGATCGATAAACAAGGTGTTGGCAAACCTTGCGGTAGAAACTGCTAACCCCAATCTTGCTTTGCTGTCCTGTAAGCAAGCTGTCAAGTCTCCAGTGCTTACTCCATATTATATTGAGACTAGTGACGGTTTCCAACCTCAATCTTTTATTATTAGCATTTTTTCCTTTTATATTACTAGCGTTTTCCCCCCCCCCCTTTTTTTAATTATTTTGCAAACCTTTTACTGATGAAACAAGGCTATCTTTGTTGATGGAACTAAAGCAAGTATGATTGACAGCAGCTCAGTAGACGTAGGATACAATGTTAACGCGTTTTGTACTGTAGCTATACTGTGAATTGTTCTATTTTGGGACCCATTTCTAGTCTTTTGCTGCTTATTTGATGGTGCTCGCTTTGATGGTCTATTGTTGCTTCTGCGGTCTTTCTCTGGTGTTTGTGTATCCTTTGGTCTGATGTCTGCTGTATGCTGGCTTTCTGGTCTATTATCTTGGGTTGTGGTGGTAAATGGTAAGTATCTTTTTTCATCTGGTCGCAATAATATAAAACTTCTTTGGACGTTTGTATTATTGCTTCCTTTCTCGTGATAATGCATTCATAATGTTTGCGTTGTTGCGTTTTTTTTTTCTTTCTTTTGTTGGCTGTGATATGATCAGCTCAACAAATAACTGTAATGTTGTTGCTTCGTATATATGAACAACAAGCATCATGCACTGTTATATTCTTGTATTACCGCTGTAATACTTTGTTATATGGCCGTGGGTTGTTGTTTGTGTTGCCTCTGTTGCTTCATATGAAACAATATTAGTTGTTATGTTGTATTACACACTCATACTACTGCTGTTGCTCCTGCAACTGTGCATGTTTGTGTTGCTTTACATCAGATTATTACCATACACGTTGCTCATGTATGTATTTCTGTTGCAACAACAATGAGCTGTTATAAACATCTTTGATTTTGTATTTGCTATGCTTTTCTTTGACTCATTGCGCGTGAGTATCCTTTTTTTTTCTTTGCTTACATATACTACTATACTCCTATAGTACTGTAGCATGATGTTGTTTCCTTCCTTTCCTTTTTTTTCTTTTATTATGTTTCTTTGAAGCATACCTTTTTTTTACGTTGTGTGGATGTGCCTATCGCTGAAGCTCAACAAGACATTATCCGACACCAGGAGGTAGATAGGCCGCCTCCACTTGGTTATCGCTACTTACTTTAGTGATGATTGAGGGTCTCAATGCCTGAATTTAAAGCTAGGTGGTGTAAGTAAGGCATGCTCTAGCACCTGAGGGAAATTTGATGATAGTAACAGCTATATAGCTATATAGCGGCGCTTAAAATTTTGCCTCACATCAAAACAGGGGGAAACCCTCGCAAAATTTTTTTCAGGTCCGCGGAGTTTTCAAGCGATTTGATTGGCTGAGAGTTTGAAGCACCAAAGGATTCTAGCTAGTTGATCTCCTATCAATTGGTCATTTAAAATTATAATAAAAGGGTAGCCAAATAGATACCATTTAATGCCTACTACTTCATTTAATAGTAAGATAATACGATGCAACTATTCAATCTGGCATTCATTGCACAACAGTTTAATATGATGAGGAAATTGTTTTACATTTATTATGCGGGGAGGTTGTATTGGTACTACTTTAGGGCAGCAGTGTTGTTTACATTGATGTTACAACAGTATTCTGGCCATCCCATTACCAAACAATAGTCAGTTAACTATTGAAAACTATAATAAAACGTTTTATGCTTCAAGGAGTATACCTTTTTCCTTGCTGTCAATGAATAGGGCTTTAGATTCATTTGATTTCACAACTTCTTTTTACAAAAACTGCCTGTACGAGTCAAATGAATCAATTGAACAGCAAATATCTTCTACGGCGGCATTGATTCTAGGCTAATAGTTGCGATAGAAACACTCCTTAACAAAAGAGCTTTTGATTTCGAGGCTAGGTTATCCAAAATTGAGATTTGAGATATTGAAATTCGCTTTGAAAGTAGGATGGTCGTATGAGGAAGCTTGCGATAAAAACGGCAGTGTAATTATTAGATTTTAGATTGAAAGGATTATTGGAAATAAGACAATGTTGAAGACAAGTGATTATGAGTAATAAATGGATGGATGGAATGTTGGGAAAGGTTGTATTCAAAACCGTTTGTTGATGATATCTTGCTGTTGTATTATGGTTTGGCAAAGGGTTGAAGGTTGTGCTTCGGATCTCAGCAAGAAGAGGAGGAAGGAACAGCTTTTTTCGCATCCTATGTTGATGGTGGCGACTTTATATCAGAAAGATGAAATGCCTACTTTGAGGAGGGGTTGTCAAACATGTAAAGGGATTTTCAGATGCTACATGCATTGGTTGCCAAATAATTACAGCGGGTGAAATGTAGAGTAAAGCAATATAGAAAGGCTAGTGTTTCGACGCTATTCTTTGTTCAAATGTCAAAACTCAACCAAGCATTGATTAAGTCTTGCTGCTCTGTGTTTGCTCTACAAAATGAGGCCTCATTTAAGTATCTGCAAAGCTTCCTTGCGAAAAATTGGGGTTTGGACTTCCAAACTGGATTTTACACTGGCAAAAAAAAAAAACTCCCGTTTTCCTTTTAATAATAGCATGGAAACGTCCATGTGGTGCTCCACTGTAGCAAAAGCTAGCCTTGATCGGTGGATTTTGGACAGCAAATACACAATTTTAAACAAAATCATGAAGAAAACGTACATTTAAGACTTAAAGCCTTTTCAGAATAATAGATCCAGAGTAGAGCTATCGAATGGTTTTTGTTTTACGTAAATACAATGTATCTTTCCCGAGATATGATCAAAAATTTCCTCGTGCAAAATCATCGACTTTTGGCCAGAATTTGCCTGTAATAGCAAGGCGAAAATCTGGATGACAATTTTTTTGGATGTATAAATCTGTGAATATCTCCTGATAGCGACATGCTAGAGTTTTGAGACAGGGCTCATTCGAAAAGATTTCGTTTGCTCTACACCATGATAGGTATTAAAAGTAAAGTTTTGATGATAAAAATGTGGCAATGTATTAAAAGCCATCAAAAAATTGCAAAAGCTATCCTATCAAAAATCAGGCTAATAACTTGGGCTAATCCACTTAAAAGTGGTATCATTCGATTTTCCTCTGAATTCTACCCTAAGTTTGGTTTAGCTGGAAGCGGTGTTTATCATCATAATCGCATGGTATTGAGGTTGAAAGACTTTAGATATCTATGGATCCTTATTTTGAGCAATATAAAGGCTGGGCTATGGATATTTTGAAATACCGTTTTTGCAGTGTGTGGCTAAATTGGAACGCAAAATTTGCTACCTTTGTTAAATACAGCCTCTTAATTACAATTGACCGATCGATAAACAAGGTGTTGGCAAACCTTGCGGTAGAAACTGCTAACCCCAATCTTGCTTTGCTGTCCTGTAAGCAAGCTGTCAAGTCTCCAGTGCTTACTCCATATTATATTGAGACTAGTGACGGTTTCCAACCTCAATCTTTTATTATTAGCATTTTTTCCTTTTTATATTACTAGCGTTTTCCCCCCCCCCTTTTTTTAATTATTTTGCAAACCTTTTACTGATGAAACAAGGCTATCTTTGTTGATGGAACTAAAGCAAGTATGATTGACAGCAGCTCAGTAGACGTAGGATACAATGTTAACGCGTTTTGTACTGTAGCTATACTGTGAATTGTTCTATTTTGGGACCCATTTCTAGTCTTTTGCTGCTTATTTGATGGTGCTCGCTTTGATGGTCTATTGTTGCTTCTGCGGTCTTTCTCTGGTGTTTGTGTATCCTTTGGTCTGATGTCTGCTGTATGCTGGCTTTCTGGTCTATTATCTTGGGTTGTGGTGGTAAATGGTAAGTATCTTTTTTCATCTGGTCGCAATAATATAAAACTTCTTTGGACGTTTGTATTATTGCTTCCTTTCTCGTGATAATGCATTCATAATGTTTGCGTTGTTGCGTTTTTTTTTTCTTTCTTTTGTTGGCTGTGATATGATCAGCTCAACAAATAACTGTAATGTTGTTGCTTCGTATATATGAACAACAAGCATCATGCACTGTTATATTCTTGTATTACCGCTGTAATACTTTGTTATATGGCCGTGGGTTGTTGTTTGTGTTGCCTCTGTTGCTTCATATGAAACAATATTAGTTGTTATGTTGTATTACACACTCATACTACTGCTGTTGCTCCTGCAACTGTGCATGTTTGTGTTGCTTTACATCAGATTATTACCATACACGTTGCTCATGTATGTATTTCTGTTGCAACAACAATGAGCTGTTATAAACATCTTTGATTTTGTATTTGCTATGCTTTTCTTTGACTCATTGCGCGTGAGTATCCTTTTTTTTTCTTTGCTTACATATACTACTATACTCCTATAGTACTGTAGCATGATGTTGTTTCCTTCCTTTCCTTTTTTTTTCTTTTATTATGTTTCTTTGAAGCATACCTTTTTTTTACGTTGTGTGGATGTGCCTATCGCTGAAGCTCAACAAGACATTATCCGACACCAGGAGGTAGATAGGCCGCCTCCACTTGGTTATCGCTACTTACTTTAGTGATGATTGAGGGTCTCAATGCCTGAATTTAAAGCTAGGTGGTGTAAGTAAGGCATGCTCTAGCACCTGAGGGAAATTTGATGATAGTAACAGCTATATAGCTATATAGCGGCGCTTAAAATTTTGCCTCACATCAAAACAGGGGGAAACCCTCGCAAAATTTTTTTCAGGTCCGCGGAGTTTTCAAGCGATTTGATTGGCTGAGAGTTTGAAGCACCAAAGGATTCTAGCTAGTTGATCTCCTATCAATTGGTCATTTAAAATTATAATAAAAGGGTAGCCAAATAGATACCATTTAATGCCTACTACTTCATTTAATAGTAAGATAATACGATGCAACTATTCAATCTGGCATTCATTGCACAACAGTTTAATATGATGAGGAAATTGTTTTACATTTATTATGCGGGGAGGTTGTATTGGTACTACTTTAGGGCAGCAGTGTTGTTTACATTGATGTTACAACAGTATTCTGGCCATCCCATTACCAAACAATAGTCAGTTAACTATTGAAAACTATAATAAAACGTTTTATGCTTCAAGGAGTATACCTTTTTCCTTGCTGTCAATGAATAGGGCTTTAGATTCATTTGATTTCACAACTTCTTTTTACAAAAACTGCCTGTACGAGTCAAATGAATCAATTGAACAGCAAATATCTTCTACGGCGGCATTGATTCTAGGCTAATAGTTGCGATAGAAACACTCCTTAACAAAAGAGCTTTTGATTTCGAGGCTAGGTTATCCAAAATTGAGATTTGAGATATTGAAATTCGCTTTGAAAGTAGGATGGTCGTATGAGGAAGCTTGCGATAAAAACGGCAGTGTAATTATTAGATTTTAGATTGAAAGGATTATTGGAAATAAGACAATGTTGAAGACAAGTGATTATGAGTAATAAATGGATGGATGGAATGTTGGGAAAGGTTGTATTCAAAACCGTTTGTTGATGATATCTTGCTGTTGTATTATGGTTTGGCAAAGGGTTGAAGGTTGTGCTTCGGATCTCAGCAAGAAGAGGAGGAAGGAACAGCTTTTTTCGCATCCTATGTTGATGGTGGCGACTTTATATCAGAAAGATGAAATGCCTACTTTGAGGAGGGGTTGTCAAACATGTAAAGGGATTTTCAGATGCTACATGCATTGGTTGCCAAATAATTACAGCGGGTGAAATGTAGAGTAAAGCAATATAGAAAGGCTAGTGTTTCGACGCTATTCTTTGTTCAAATGTCAAAACTCAACCAAGCATTGATTAAGTCTTGCTGCTCTGTGTTTGCTCTACAAAATGAGGCCTCATTTAAGTATCTGCAAAGCTTCCTTGCGAAAAATTGGGGTTTGGACTTCCAAACTGGATTTTACACTGGCAAAAAAAAAAAACTCCCGTTTTCCTTTTAATAATAGCATGGAAACGTCCATGTGGTGCTCCACTGTAGCAAAAGCTAGCCTTGATCGGTGGATTTTGGACAGCAAATACACAATTTTAAACAAAATCATGAAGAAAACGTACATTTAAGACTTAAAGCCTTTTCAGAATAATAGATCCAGAGTAGAGCTATCGAATGGTTTTTGTTTTACGTAAATACAATGTATCTTTCCCGAGATATGATCAAAAATTTCCTCGTGCAAAATCATCGACTTTTGGCCAGAATTTGCCTGTAATAGCAAGGCGAAAATCTGGATGACAATTTTTTTGGATGTATAAATCTGTGAATATCTCCTGATAGCGACATGCTAGAGTTTTGAGACAGGGCTCATTCGAAAAGATTTCGTTTGCTCTACACCATGATAGGTATTAAAAGTAAAGTTTTGATGATAAAAATGTGGCAATGTATTAAAAGCCATCAAAAAATTGCAAAAGCTATCCTATCAAAAATCAGGCTAATAACTTGGGCTAATCCACTTAAAAGTGGTATCATTCGATTTTCCTCTGAATTCTACCCTAAGTTTGGTTTAGCTGGAAGCGGTGTTTATCATCATAATCGCATGGTATTGAGGTTGAAAGACTTTAGATATCTATGGATCCTTATTTTGAGCAATATAAAGGCTGGGCTATGGATATTTTGAAATACCGTTTTTGCAGTGTGTGGCTAAATTGGAACGCAAAATTTGCTACCTTTGTTAAATACAGCCTCTTAATTACAATTGACCGATCGATAAACAAGGTGTTGGCAAACCTTGCGGTAGAAACTGCTAACCCCAATCTTGCTTTGCTGTCCTGTAAGCAAGCTGTCAAGTCTCCAGTGCTTACTCCATATTATATTGAGACTAGTGACGGTTTCCAACCTCAATCTTTTATTATTAGCATTTTTTCCTTTTTATATTACTAGCGTTTTCCCCCCCCCCCTTTTTTTAATTATTTTGCAAACCTTTTACTGATGAAACAAGGCTATCTTTGTTGATGGAACTAAAGCAAGTATGATTGACAGCAGCTCAGTAGACGTAGGATACAATGTTAACGCGTTTTGTACTGTAGCTATACTGTGAATTGTTCTATTTTGGGACCCATTTCTAGTCTTTTGCTGCTTATTTGATGGTGCTCGCTTTGATGGTCTATTGTTGCTTCTGCGGTCTTTCTCTGGTGTTTGTGTATCCTTTGGTCTGATGTCTGCTGTATGCTGGCTTTCTGGTCTATTATCTTGGGTTGTGGTGGTAAATGGTAAGTATCTTTTTTCATCTGGTCGCAATAATATAAAACTTCTTTGGACGTTTGTATTATTGCTTCCTTTCTCGTGATAATGCATTCATAATGTTTGCGTTGTTGCGTTTTTTTTTTCTTTCTTTTGTTGGCTGTGATATGATCAGCTCAACAAATAACTGTAATGTTGTTGCTTCGTATATATGAACAACAAGCATCATGCACTGTTATATTCTTGTATTACCGCTGTAATACTTTGTTATATGGCCGTGGGTTGTTGTTTGTGTTGCCTCTGTTGCTTCATATGAAACAATATTAGTTGTTATGTTGTATTACACACTCATACTACTGCTGTTGCTCCTGCAACTGTGCATGTTTGTGTTGCTTTACATCAGATTATTACCATACACGTTGCTCATGTATGTATTTCTGTTGCAACAACAATGAGCTGTTATAAACATCTTTGATTTTGTATTTGCTATGCTTTTCTTTGACTCATTGCGCGTGAGTATCCTTTTTTTTTCTTTGCTTACATATACTACTATACTCCTATAGTACTGTAGCATGATGTTGTTTCCTTCCTTTCCTTTTTTTTTCTTTTATTATGTTTCTTTGAAGCATACCTTTTTTTTACGTTGTGTGGATGTGCCTATCGCTGAAGCTCAACAAGACATTATCCGACACCAGGAGGTAGATAGGCCGCCTCCACTTGGTTATCGCTACTTACTTTAGTGATGATTGAGGGTCTCAATGCCTGAATTTAAAGCTAGGTGGTGTAAGTAAGGCATGCTCTAGCACCTGAGGGAAATTTGATGATAGTAACAGCTATATAGCTATATAGCGGCGCTTAAAATTTTGCCTCACATCAAAACAGGGGGAAACCCTCGCAAAATTTTTTTCAGGTCCGCGGAGTTTTCAAGCGATTTGATTGGCTGAGAGTTTGAAGCACCAAAGGATTCTAGCTAGTTGATCTCCTATCAATTGGTCATTTAAAATTATAATAAAAGGGTAGCCAAATAGATACCATTTAATGCCTACTACTTCATTTAATAGTAAGATAATACGATGCAACTATTCAATCTGGCATTCATTGCACAACAGTTTAATATGATGAGGAAATTGTTTTACATTTATTATGCGGGGAGGTTGTATTGGTACTACTTTAGGGCAGCAGTGTTGTTTACATTGATGTTACAACAGTATTCTGGCCATCCCATTACCAAACAATAGTCAGTTAACTATTGAAAACTATAATAAAACGTTTTATGCTTCAAGGAGTATACCTTTTTCCTTGCTGTCAATGAATAGGGCTTTAGATTCATTTGATTTCACAACTTCTTTTTACAAAAACTGCCTGTACGAGTCAAATGAATCAATTGAACAGCAAATATCTTCTACGGCGGCATTGATTCTAGGCTAATAGTTGCGATAGAAACACTCCTTAACAAAAGAGCTTTTGATTTCGAGGCTAGGTTATCCAAAATTGAGATTTGAGATATTGAAATTCGCTTTGAAAGTAGGATGGTCGTATGAGGAAGCTTGCGATAAAAACGGCAGTGTAATTATTAGATTTTAGATTGAAAGGATTATTGGAAATAAGACAATGTTGAAGACAAGTGATTATGAGTAATAAATGGATGGATGGAATGTTGGGAAAGGTTGTATTCAAAACCGTTTGTTGATGATATCTTGCTGTTGTATTATGGTTTGGCAAAGGGTTGAAGGTTGTGCTTCGGATCTCAGCAAGAAGAGGAGGAAGGAACAGCTTTTTTCGCATCCTATGTTGATGGTGGCGACTTTATATCAGAAAGATGAAATGCCTACTTTGAGGAGGGGTTGTCAAACATGTAAAGGGATTTTCAGATGCTACATGCATTGGTTGCCAAATAATTACAGCGGGTGAAATGTAGAGTAAAGCAATATAGAAAGGCTAGTGTTTCGACGCTATTCTTTGTTCAAATGTCAAAACTCAACCAAGCATTGATTAAGTCTTGCTGCTCTGTGTTTGCTCTACAAAATGAGGCCTCATTTAAGTATCTGCAAAGCTTCCTTGCGAAAAATTGGGGTTTGGACTTCCAAACTGGATTTTACACTGGCAAAAAAAAAAACTCCCGTTTTCCTTTTAATAATAGCATGGAAACGTCCATGTGGTGCTCCACTGTAGCAAAAGCTAGCCTTGATCGGTGGATTTTGGACAGCAAATACACAATTTTAAACAAAATCATGAAGAAAACGTACATTTAAGACTTAAAGCCTTTTCAGAATAATAGATCCAGAGTAGAGCTATCGAATGGTTTTTGTTTTACGTAAATACAATGTATCTTTCCCGAGATATGATCAAAAATTTCCTCGTGCAAAATCATCGACTTTTGGCCAGAATTTGCCTGTAATAGCAAGGCGAAAATCTGGATGACAATTTTTTTGGATGTATAAATCTGTGAATATCTCCTGATAGCGACATGCTAGAGTTTTGAGACAGGGCTCATTCGAAAAGATTTCGTTTGCTCTACACCATGATAGGTATTAAAAGTAAAGTTTTGATGATAAAAATGTGGCAATGTATTAAAAGCCATCAAAAAATTGCAAAAGCTATCCTATCAAAAATCAGGCTAATAACTTGGGCTAATCCACTTAAAAGTGGTATCATTCGATTTTCCTCTGAATTCTACCCTAAGTTTGGTTTAGCTGGAAGCGGTGTTTATCATCATAATCGCATGGTATTGAGGTTGAAAGACTTTAGATATCTATGGATCCTTATTTTGAGCAATATAAAGGCTGGGCTATGGATATTTTGAAATACCGTTTTTGCAGTGTGTGGCTAAATTGGAACGCAAAATTTGCTACCTTTGTTAAATACAGCCTCTTAATTACAATTGACCGATCGATAAACAAGGTGTTGGCAAACCTTGCGGTAGAAACTGCTAACCCCAATCTTGCTTTGCTGTCCTGTAAGCAAGCTGTCAAGTCTCCAGTGCTTACTCCATATTATATTGAGACTAGTGACGGTTTCCAACCTCAATCTTTTATTATTAGCATTTTTTCCTTTTTATATTACTAGCGTTTTCCCCCCCCCCCTTTTTTTAATTATTTTGCAAACCTTTTACTGATGAAACAAGGCTATCTTTGTTGATGGAACTAAAGCAAGTATGATTGACAGCAGCTCAGTAGACGTAGGATACAATGTTAACGCGTTTTGTACTGTAGCTATACTGTGAATTGTTCTATTTTGGGACCCATTTCTAGTCTTTTGCTGCTTATTTGATGGTGCTCGCTTTGATGGTCTATTGTTGCTTCTGCGGTCTTTCTCTGGTGTTTGTGTATCCTTTGGTCTGATGTCTGCTGTATGCTGGCTTTCTGGTCTATTATCTTGGGTTGTGGTGGTAAATGGTAAGTATCTTTTTTCATCTGGTCGCAATAATATAAAACTTCTTTGGACGTTTGTATTATTGCTTCCTTTCTCGTGATAATGCATTCATAATGTTTGCGTTGTTGCGTTTTTTTTTTTCTTTCTTTTGTTGGCTGTGATATGATCAGCTCAACAAATAACTGTAATGTTGTTGCTTCGTATATATGAACAACAAGCATCATGCACTGTTATATTCTTGTATTACCGCTGTAATACTTTGTTATATGGCCGTGGGTTGTTGTTTGTGTTGCCTCTGTTGCTTCATATGAAACAATATTAGTTGTTATGTTGTATTACACACTCATACTACTGCTGTTGCTCCTGCAACTGTGCATGTTTGTGTTGCTTTACATCAGATTATTACCATACACGTTGCTCATGTATGTATTTCTGTTGCAACAACAATGAGCTGTTATAAACATCTTTGATTTTGTATTTGCTATGCTTTTCTTTGACTCATTGCGCGTGAGTATCCTTTTTTTTTCTTTGCTTACATATACTACTATACTCCTATAGTACTGTAGCATGATGTTGTTTCCTTCCTTTCCTTTTTTTTCTTTTATTATGTTTCTTTGAAGCATACCTTTTTTTACGTTGTGTGGATGTGCCTATCGCTGAAGCTCAACAAGACATTATCCGACACCAGGAGGTAGATAGGCCGCCTCCACTTGGTTATCGCTACTTACTTTAGTGATGATTGAGGGTCTCAATGCCTGAATTTAAAGCTAGGTGGTGTAAGTAAGGCATGCTCTAGCACCTGAGGGAAATTTGATGATAGTAACAGCTATATAGCTATATAGCGGCGCTTAAAATTTTGCCTCACATCAAAACAGGGGGAAACCCTCGCAAAATTTTTTTCAGGTCCGCGGAGTTTTCAAGCGATTTGATTGGCTGAGAGTTTGAAGCACCAAAGGATTCTAGCTAGTTGATCTCCTATCAATTGGTCATTTAAAATTATAATAAAAGGGTAGCCAAATAGATACCATTTAATGCCTACTACTTCATTTAATAGTAAGATAATACGATGCAACTATTCAATCTGGCATTCATTGCACAACAGTTTAATATGATGAGGAAATTGTTTTACATTTATTATGCGGGGAGGTTGTATTGGTACTACTTTAGGGCAGCAGTGTTGTTTACATTGATGTTACAACAGTATTCTGGCCATCCCATTACCAAACAATAGTCAGTTAACTATTGAAAACTATAATAAAACGTTTTATGCTTCAAGGAGTATACCTTTTTCCTTGCTGTCAATGAATAGGGCTTTAGATTCATTTTGATTTCACAACTTCTTTTTACAAAAACTGCCTGTACGAGTCAAATGAATCAATTGAACAGCAAATATCTTCTACGGCGGCATTGATTCTAGGCTAATAGTTGCGATAGAAACACTCCTTAACAAAAGAGCTTTTGATTTCGAGGCTAGGTTATCCAAAATTGAGATTTGAGATATTGAAATTCGCTTTGAAAGTAGGATGGTCGTATGAGGAAGCTTGCGATAAAAACGGCAGTGTAATTATTAGATTTTAGATTGAAAGGATTATTGGAAATAAGACAATGTTGAAGACAAGTGATTATGAGTAATAAATGGATGGATGGAATGTTGGGAAAGGTTGTATTCAAAACCGTTTGTTGATGATATCTTGCTGTTGTATTATGGTTTGGCAAAGGGTTGAAGGTTGTGCTTCGGATCTCAGCAAGAAGAGGAGGAAGGAACAGCTTTTTTCGCATCCTATGTTGATGGTGGCGACTTTATATCAGAAAGATGAAATGCCTACTTTGAGGAGGGGTTGTCAAACATGTAAAGGGATTTTCAGATGCTACATGCATTGGTTGCCAAATAATTACAGCGGGTGAAATGTAGAGTAAAGCAGTATAGAAAGGCTAGTGTTTCGACGCTATTCTTTGTTCAAATGTCAAAACTCAACCAAGCATTGATTAAGTCTTGCTGCTCTGTGTTTGCTCTACAAAATGAGGCCTCATTTAAGTATCTGCAAAGCTTCCTTGCGAAAAATTGGGGTTTGGACTTCCAAACTGGATTTTACACTGGCAAAAAAAAACCCCCCGTTTTCCTTTTAATAATAGCATGGAAACGTCCATGTGGTGCTCCACTGTAGCAAAAGCTAGCCTTGATCGGTGGATTTTGGACAGTTTTGCTGGGCTGACCTATAACAGCATTAACTGAGACGTCAAACAGTAGGTGCTTTGCAGGCCTACACAGATGGAAATGTATAGGTAAAGTGGTACAGATTTAGCTTATCACTTTTCTTGGAAAACTTCGTTTTTATTCTATACATTAGCTATTGGCTGTTAATATTGATCACTATTAGAAACAATAAATTTAAGCAATAAAAAAGTGCAAACTTGCACTACTAGATTGCTGTTGAGCCAATAAATATAACGCTCCACTTTTAAACCATGCTTAACGACAGAGATTTCACGGCAAGAAATCGACTATAGTATATTTTGTTTTTAAAGCTGAACAAAAAACTGAGAGTTATATTAACTGATGCGGTATATTTGATAATTGCAAATGTTCTTGGTTTTGATTCAAAAACGTAATCGAGGCAGGAGCACTGCTAAAGGGTATCTCATGTGAATCAGCTTGCTGGGCTTGGATGAT